>NC_091152.1:37130454-37430454 GCF_040958095.1 Procambarus clarkii
TCAGCCCCAGCAAGCACAACTAGGTGAGTACAACTAGTTGAGTACCTGGGTCTACCCGATCGACCCGCTCGCCGGGTCGATCGGGTAAACCGGGAACCTGCTCACGGGTACCCTCGTATACCTCACCTACTACAGTAAAGAAAAAAATATATATACTTACGCGTGGATAGAAGTCAGTCAGATGTTTTGTCCAAAACTGACTGAATATCAGAACTGCCTGTCATAAAGGCTGCCTCTTTAACTCGGAGAGACAGTTCACTCTGCATAAAAGGTCCAGATGTTTAAGTCCTTGGTCTCAGGGCAGAGCCAAGGAGACTCTCTTGATTTACCTGGATGACCGGTTTAGACTCGATTTACAATAATAATATCGATGTATGTATGTATCTAGTTTCTACTTACAACTGTATTTAATACACGGCGATACAGCCAGCTGGAACACAGGATGAACAAGACCAGTTGGAACACAGGATAAACAAAAGCAGCTGAAACGCTGGACACGTTTGGGAACTTGGAAAACTGCATTAACCAGGCCAGGTGGAGCACAGAACAGGCAGGACCTGTTGGAACGCTGAAGAAGGAACACCAGCTGGAATACTGAACAAACAATGACAGCTGAACAAATGGACACGCATTGACCAGGTAGAACACTGGACAAGCAGGATACAGGACCGTTGGGGCGCTGAACGAGCATACTCCAGCTGGAACACTGAATAAGCATCTATAACTAGAATCATGGACGAGCAAGACCAGCTGGAACATTAGTCAAGCAAGGCCAGCTTGAAAACTGGAAAGGTCATTGCATCTATAGCTCTGGACTGGCAAGACCATTAATGGTCTTGCTGGAAAACTGGACAATTAATGCCAGCTGGTAATCTAGGCAAGCAAGAGCCAGCTGGTAATCAAGACAAACAAGGGCCAGCTGGTAATCTAGGCAAGCAAGAGCCAGCTGGAACACAAGCAAGGGCCAGCTGGAACACAAGCAAGGACCAGCTGGTAATTTAGACAAGCAAGGGCCAGCTGGAACACAAGCAAGGGCCAGCTGGATCACAAGCAAGGGCCAGCTGGATCACAAGCAAGGGCCAGCTGGAACACAAGCAAGGGCCAGCTGGTAATTTAGACAAGCAAGGGCCAGCTGGTAATCTAGGCAAGCAAGGGCCAGCTGGAACACAAGCAAGGGCCAGCTGGATCACAAGCAAGGGCCAGCTGGATCACAAGCAAGGGCCAGCTGGATCACAAGCAAGGGCCAGCTGGAACACAAGCAAGGGCCAGCTGGGACACAAGCAAGGGCCAGCTGGATCACAAGCAAGGGCCAGCTGGAACACAAGCAAGGGCCAGCTGGATCACAAGCAAGGGCCAGCTGGAACACAAGCAAGGGCCAGCTGGAACACAAGCAAGGGCCAGCTGAAACACAAGCAAGGGCCAGCTGGATCACAAGCAAGGGCCAGCTGGTAATTTAGACAAGCAAGGGCCAGCTGGTAATCTAGGCAAGCAAGGGCCAGCTGGAACACAAGCAAGGGCCAGCTGGATCACAAGCAAGGGCCAGCTGGATCACAAGCAAGGGCCAGCTGGAACACAAGCAAGGGCCAGCTGGATCACAAGCAAGGGCCAGCTGGAACACAAGCAAGGGCCAGCTGGAACACAAGCAAGGGCCAGCTGGGACACAAGCAAGGGCCAGCTGGATCACAAGCAAGGGCCAGCTGGAACACAAGCAAGGGCCAGCTGGATCACAAGCAAGGGCCAGCTGGAACACAAGCAAGGGCCAGCTGGAACACAAGCAAGGGCCAGCTGGAACACAAGCAAGGGCCAGCTGGGACACAAGCAAGGGCCAGCTGGAACACAAGCAAGGGCCAGCTGGAACACAAGCAAGGGCCAGCTGGAACACAAGCAAGGGCCAGCTGGAACACAAGCAAGGGCCAGCTGGAACACAAGCAAGGGCCAGCTGGAACACAAGCAAGGGATAGCTGGGACACAAGCAAGGGCCAGCTGGAACACAAGCAAGGGCCAGCTGGGACACAAGCAAGGGCCAGCTGGAACACAAGCAAGGGCCAGCTGGAACACAAGCAAGGGCCAGCTGGGACACAAGCAAGGGCCAGCTGGAACACAAGCAAGGGCCAGCTGGAACACAAGCAAGGGCCAGCTGGAACACAAGCAAGAGCCAGCTGGAACACAAGCAAGGGCCAGCTGGAACACAAGCAAGGGCCAGCTGGGACACAAGCAAGGGCCAGCTGGAACACAAGCAAGGGCCAGCTGGAACACAAGCAAGGGCCAGCTGGAACACAAGCAAGGGCCAGCTGGAACACAAGCAAGGGCCAGCTGGAACACAAGCAAGGGCCAGCTGGAACACAAGCAAGGGCCAGCTGGGACACAAGCAAGGGCCAGCTGGAACACAAGCAAGGGCCAACTGGAACACAAGCAAGGGCCAGCTGGAACACAAGCAAGGGCCAGCTGGAACACAAGCAAGGGCCAGCTGGGACACAAGCAAGGGCCAGCTGGAACACAAGCAAGGGCCAGCTGGAACACAAGCAAGGGCCAGCTGGAACACAAACAAAGGCAGCTAAAAATACCTATAAACAAATAGCGTCATAAGGTTGATCGGATTTCCCGTCAAAAATAACGTTCCTCTGCTGATATTAAGGGTAAAATATTTTTGGGGCGAGGCTACGCACGATACTTTGCTGTAGAGGTCTTGTGGGACGAAGGGAACCCCGGGCTCCGAGATTGATAAAAAGTAACATGAAAATATATGTTGTGTCCGGTCACATAGACCAGCATCAGCGTCAGCCGGGGCCAGGCGCCACACTACCTCCTGCTGTGAGGAAGTCTCCAGTGTCTCTAGAGGCCAGGCTCACGTAAACAACCTTCTGGTGCTAGGGAACTGTGCGTGTCGTTAAGGCGAGCTGTCATGGAACTATACCTGGCATTAAAGGAGAAAAACAGGTATACTAGCTGATTACCTTCTGCTTCTGATTGCAAATGGAAGCTGACCAACATTCTTTTCTCCTACCAAGGTTCCTGACCACTTACGTGGTCGGTGGTGTTACCTACCCTCGTAAGTGGTAGGTAGGCAACACACTTTGTCTTGTGGCCAAGGAACTCTTTGTGTGTGTTGTGCAGGAAGCAGCCACTCGCTGCTCTCTGTTGTCATCCGGTGCTATCTGGCCAGATGGTCGTCATGCAGTACCCTGCACCATACACTCTGGCCAGATGGTCGTCATGCAGTACCCTGGACCACACACTCTGGCCAAATGGTCGTCATACAGTACCCTGGACCACACACTCTGGCCAGATGGTCGTCATACAGTACCCTGCACCATACACTCTGGCCAGATGGTCGTCATGCAGTACCCTGCACCATACACTCTGGCCAGATGGTCGTCATACAGTACCCTGCATCATACACTCTGGCCAGATGGTCGTCATACAGTACCCTGCACCATACACTCTGGCCAGATGGTCGTCATACAGTACCCTGCACCATACACTCTGGCCAGATGGTCGTCATGCAGTACCCTGGACCACACACTCTGGCCAAATGGTCGTCATACAGTACCCTGGACCACACACTCTGGTCAGATGGTCGTCATGCAGTACCCTGCACCATACACTCTGGCCAGATGGTCGTCATACAGTACCCTGCACCATACACTCTGGCCAGATGGTCGTCATGCAGTACCCTGCACCATACACTCTGGCCAGATGGTCGTCATGCAGTACCCTGCACCATACACTCTGGCCAGATGGTCGTCATACAGTACCCTGCACCATACACTCTGGCCAGATGGTCGTCATGCAGTACCCTGCACCATACACTCTGGCCAGATGGTCGTCATGCAGTACCCTGCACCATACACTCTGGCCAGATGGTCGTCATACAGTACCCTGCACCATACACTCTGGCCAGATGGTCGTCATACAGTACCCTGCACCATACACTCTGGCCAGATGGTCGTCATACAGTACCCTGCACCATACACTCACTACACTAGTCTTCCTGCCTAATACACTTTGAGTAATGAACCATATGATCTTACATTTACTCACTGACCTTCTGCCAATACCCTTTCAATCACAGTCACTTCACTGTTCACAAACTCGTGTATACTGTTTATCCTGTACATGTAGTCAGAACACTTTTCCTCCTGCTGGCTCTGGTCTCAACCCTAACTGAACCATCACATTTACAGGCCCTCTTTACTAATGGCTCCTGTGGCATCGTCTGGGAGGTTCTGGAGGTTCCAAAACCACTCAGAGGACTCAGTAGAGTTCTGGGTTTGTGAATGTTTGTACCATCGTGGCTGAGTCTGTTAAGGCAGGCGTCTGGAATTATCTGGTCGCGTTCAAATCACTCCATTGACTCAAAATAATTTGATTTTCTTGCATGTATGTATGTATGTATGTATGTATGTATGTATGTATGTATGTATGTATGTATGTATGTATGTATGTATATATATATATATATATATATATATATATATATATATATATATATATATATATATATATATATATATATATATATATATATATATATATGTCGTACCTAGTAGCCAGAACGCACTTTTCAGCCTACTATGCAAGGCCCGATTTGTCTAATAAGCCAACTTTTCCTGAATTAATATATTTTCTCTAATTTTTTTCTTATGAAATGATAAAGCTACCCATTTCATTATGTATGAGGTCAATTTTTTTTATTGGAGTTATAATTAACGTAGATATATGACCGAACCTAACCAACCCTACCTAACCTAACCTAACCTATCTTTATAGGTTAGGTTAGGTTAGGTAGCCGAAAAAGTTAGGTTAGGTTAGGTTAGGTAGGTTAGGTAGTCGAAAAAACATTAAATCATGAAAACTTGGCTTATTAGGCATATCGAGCTTTGCATAGTAGGCTGAGAAGTGCGTTCTGGCTACTAGGTACGACATATATATATATATATATATATATATATATATATATATATATATATATATATATATATATATATATATATATATATATATATATTATATTTATTGATTTCGAATGGTTATTTAACCATTTCTTTGAGACACACTACGCCAGGCCACCCTCCCCCCCCCTCCCCCCCGTGTGGTCCACCACAGTTCTCTGGCAATAGTTAAGCTCACTATACCACCAATTTCTCGCACCATCGACCTGCACGATGGTGTGGAACTGTGTAAGTTTGTACTCACCTATTTGTACTGAACTATTTGTGCCTGCAGGATCGAGCATTTACTCCTGGATCCCGCCTTTCTTGCCGCCGGTTGTTAATAGCAATGACTCCTATCCTATTTCCTAATCATATCTAGTTTTAAAATTATGAATACGGTTTGCTTCCATAACCTGCTCAGTAAGTTCATTCCATTTTTTCCTGAGTATTTGACATGTTCCTATTATATCCCTCCCTCTCCCTTATTTTTTCAAGTGTTGTAAGGTTCAGTTCTTTCAGGTGCTCTTCATACCCCCCCATTCTCTGGGACGAGTCTCGTTGCGAACTTCTGAACCATTTCCAGTTTCCTTATGTGTTTCTTCAGGTGGGGACTGCATGATGGGACGGCATACTCTAAGACTGGCCTCACATATGCAGTGTAAAGCGCCCTAAATGTCTTCTTAATTAGATTTCTGAATGATGTTCTAACTTTTACCAGTGTAGATTATGCTGCTGTTGTTATCCTATTTATATGTGCCTGTAAATAAGAGCCTCCTCCCTATCTTTTTTCTTGAAAATTGGTACTACATTTGCCTTCTTCTAGCAATTGGGCAACTCTCCCATCATAAGTGACTCATTAAAGTACCTTGCCAGAGGCACGCTGAGGGCCTGTGCTGCCTCTCTTAGTATACACGGTGATATATTGTCTGGTCCAACTGCTTTAGTTACATCCAGATCCTGTTTCAGTACTTCCTCTGCTTTCACTTCTATATCCGTTAGTCTCTCATCTTAGGCCATCTACTCTTCTAAGAATGGGAGCTGCTCAGGCTCGGATGTGAGCACTCCATGGAAAATGGCATTCAGTGCCATACAGATTTCCTTGTCACTTTCTGTATATGCCCCTTCTGTTTTCCTTAGTCTTGTCACTTGGTTGTTTACCGACATTTTCCTTCTTATATGACTATGTAGTAATTTTGGATCCGTTTTCGCGTTGACTGCAATATCGTTCTCATAATTTATTTCCAAAACTCTTCTTATGTTAATGTAATCATTCCTAGCTCTGTTACATCTAATCCTGTTGTCCTCTGTTCTTTGTCTTCTGTACTTCCTCCACTCCCTCCTGCTTCTCATTTTTGCTTCCTGACACTGTCTATTAAACCATGAGTTATTATATTCCCTCTTACTTTTTCCTTTACTGTTAGTATAAATCTCTCTTCGGCCTCCTTGCATTTCCATATGACTAGGTCTATCATATCTTGGACTGTTTTTTCTCTAATTTCTTCCTCCCACTGCACTTCTCCCAGAGAGTCCCTTATCCTCCTGTAGTCCTTTCCTCTAGTCAACACTCCTTTCCCAGATCTCTTGTCTCATGGTCACAAGTTTGAATTCCATCATATAGTCAAAACTAGGACACAATGGTCGCTGGCCCCTAGACGTAATATATGCTCCAAATTTTCGATGTCGTCTACGTTCTAAACTAACAGTCCCCTGCCATGCATGGTGACTTCTGACGTCATCATCCCTAATTCGGTGCGAGGCGCCAACGGACTAAATGCGGATCCCAGGAGGTTCACACATAAGTGTGAACTCTTAATCTGGCTTAATACCTCAACTGTACTCTGTGGTTCATCAGAGTTGATATTCAGCTACAATGGCTCGTATTTTCGCTCATTGCTCATATTTTCTGATATTCATAAACCCGATCAAACCATCCTAACCTAACCTAACCTAACTTATTATATATAACAAACAAATACATGCTACAGACCAGTTATTGTTGTTGTTTAGTGACATCACAAAAAGCGACCTCGGATATAGGGATAAGGTATTGATGGCCATTAGCATATATGTGTCAAGGTATTACAGCACCTGACTGGTCAACTATGTATGACGTCACCAGATAACCAATGCGACCTTTGGCGTCCTACCTGTATATGTGCTGTATTTGATGTTATTATTATTCAAAAATGACTAGACTAACCATCCCCACCTAACCTAATCAGAGGTTTAAGAATATACATTTTAATTATCCACAACTGTAATCATTATTCGGTGATAAGTGCAAAAGTATAACAGCAACCCAAATGTCATACCGCAATTTTTTGTAGAATCGTACATCTGGCATCATTGTAGGTGAGCTGAACATAAGAATAAAGTTAACTGCAGAAGTCCTACTGGCCCATACGAGGCTCCTATATATCTCTACCCAATCTCATTCATATTCATGTCCACCCTATGCTTAAAACAGCCAAGGGATCCACATAAGGTATTAGTTTACAATAATAATTTTAATAAATAGCTGTCATTCTAGTTTTATACACAACAGCAATTATGAAACCCTATAGCTAGATATTCTACTATAATCCACAAGTTGCTACCACACATCTGGCAGCACAGCGGATTATTAGCTGTGTTGATAGGCTAGTCAACTGTCCTCACATCCATCAAATAGCTATCCAAATGTCGCACCTCAATTCATCCATCTAGCAACTTAGCTGGATGCTAGTCACTATATTAATAGCCTAATCATTTCTACACCTCAAAAATAAAAAATCCTAGTTTCTAAACCAACACGCGCAAATACATGCATGCATACCTACACATACTCCACAACCCATACATTCATAGAGAATAGCCTAGTTTTTTGCCACCATTTCCCCATTAATCAGATGTGATTTATGCCATACACGGAAAATACAGCAGTTACACGCCAAATATGCCATTTATGCACAAAATATATTATTTACACTCAAAATATACCATCACACAAAAATATGACATTTACATACAAAATATGTCAGCTGCACACAAAAATATACCATTTACACAATATTGCATGTACACTCAGAGTATGACATTTACACAAAGTATGGTATTTGCACAAATATATCAAAATGCTTATGCATTTAGACAATCAAAAATTACACAATTCCACATACATAATTTTCACAAAATACTCATACATTGTCTCATAAACCAAAATACGCTTACACCATTAAGGTCTATTTTTTCAGATTACAGAGCTTACACAAAATACACAATTTGCACACAAAAATACAGTTGCACCAGTTCCACTTCAACAAATTAAAAACACAACTTGCATAAATGCACTATTAGCACAAAAATTATTATAAAACATAGACAATTATTACACAATTTGTGTAATTATTGTACATCTTTGCACAATTAATACAAGAAAACTTGCTATATAATTTCTCGACTTGCGCAATGACAATCAATAAACAAAAGTATAAATAAACATTTCGTCCATATGCAATTACACATCATGCGCAATTAATACACAACTTTCACATATATTACACATCTTTCATAATTATTACACAACTTGCACAAATACATATCTAGCACAAGTACGTACAATACATAACTACCCCAGATATGAAAATACACAACTAGCATAAATACACGATTTACACAAATACAATTGCGACATTTACACAAATTGCTCAAAAATAAAATCAATACACAACTGAAAATACATAACTAGCACATATTCATTAAATACACAACTAGAAAATTTCCACAAATACATATACAATTAATACATACAACTTGCACAAAACAATACACAATTTATAGAAATATATTCAATACATAATTGCAATAATCATACAACTTATGCAAAATACATAATCTGCACAATTAATACACAAGTATATTAATTGTGCAATATATGTACAAATACAAACACAGCCAACTGGGTCAAACAATACACAATTTGCATGATATTTTTCTAAGTATATTTAGGACATTAATTACAATATTCTTAGTTTAACCAACTCCCCAAAAGTCAGAATTTCACATATAAAAAAGGTACATATGACTTCCGATGAACTCAATATAAAACACATTCATTTTCCATTAATATTTCAACATTATTTGTGCTAAACTATTCATCTAACATATGTCCATTGTTTTTAATGTCTTATTAATACCTTCCTTGTCACATCCTCTCCAATCAGGCCGCCCATATATATTTATGCAAACCATCTAACAGACTTATTTGTTCTAGCCTTAGTTATGTTAGGGCAGGTAGGGTTAGGGGAAGTCAATATTTTCTATGATAATTTTAAGCAAATTTGCTATATCTTATCAAAAATGCATCCTATTAAAACCTAAATTCATCCAAATCTATCAAAAAAAGTATACTTATACTACACAAATTTGACTAAATTTGACCTAGCAAAAGCTAAACTAACTAAATATGAGCATCCCATATCCTCACATACAAGCCTATGCCACCTCTGTCCATACATTACATGAGTTGGCCATATAGCTCGAACCCCAAATAGGAATATTTACACTATTTCATAAACATGCTAGTTCATGACCCCCTAAGATATTATAAATATGTCCTTCCCTACACGACCTCATCTAACCTGACCTAGCATATCCAAACCTAGATTTGGCTAAAGTCGGCGAAATTTAAGCTATCCCACATAAATTCAACCTAATTTAGGACAATTCCCACCAAATATCCCCAAATGTTGTGCACTGCCAAAGCCCATTTTTACCTACATTTTCTCCTATTCCATCTTACCCTATGCAACCTTACCTAACCTAACCTAGCATATCCAAACCTAGATTTGGTTAAAGTTTATGAAATTCAAGCTATTCCCACCTAAATTTGACCTAATTTAAGATAATTCCCACTAAATATATCCAAATGTTCTGTATCATAGCATTGCCAAAGCCCATATTTTTTTACCTTCATTTTCTCCTTTTCCATCCTACCCTACGCAACCTTACCTAACCTATCCTAGCATATTCAAACCTAGATTTGGTTAAAGTTGGCGAAATTTAAGTTATCCCATATACATTTGACCTAATTTAAGACAATTTACACCAAATATACCCAAAAATGTTTTGGAACATAGCACGGCCAAAGCTCATTTTAGCTGAGTTTTCACCTATTACAACTTGCCCTAGACAACCCTACCCACCCTCTCCTGGCATATCCAAAGTCAGATTTGATTATAGTTGGCAAAATTTATGCCTTTCCCACCTAAATTTAACCTAATTTAAGCCAATTGCCACCGAATGTACCCAAATGTTTTGTATCTTAGCATGGCCAAAGTTTATTTCACCAAAGATTTCACCTATTCCATTTTACCTTACACAGCCTTACCTAACCTAACCTGGCATATCCCAAGCTAGATTTGAATAAAGTTCGTGAAATTTATGCTTACTCAACTAAATTCAACCTAATTTAAGACAATTTCTACCCAATATACCCAAAATGTTTTGTTACATAGCTCAGCCAAAGACCATTTTAGCCAAGTTTTCACATATTCCAACCTACCCTACATAGCCTTACCTAACCCTGACCTAGCAGATTTGATTAAAGTTGGGGAAATTTAAGCTATCGCCACCAAATTGGAGACAATTTCCACCAAATATGCCTAAATGTTGTGTATCATAGCACAGCCAAAACCAATTTTACCCACATTTTCACCCATTCCATCTAAATCTGGACCCAACCTCTGATGCGACATATACTCAGAGAAGTGATGTTTTTTGGATATGAACCTAAATGCCCGTGCCTAACCTGCAAGTCTTGGAGCTTTGTTGAATATTTTATCTATTTTTCTTCGAAAACTGAAGTTTTGGATATGAACCTATCCGCACTGTGCCTAACCTGCTAGGTTCCTTGTTGAACATTGTAACCATATTCATAGAAAAGTGATGTTTTGGATATGGACCTAACAGCCCCTCTCCTTTAAAACTTGGAACTGTGTTCAATATTGTAGATATAGTGTTGGGTATGTGTTTTGTTTTTACACATCAACCCAACCGTCCTGGACCTAACCTCCCTTCATCTAACTTCAAATGTATCGTAAATATGGAAGGAACGTGTTTTTTGTGCATCAGCCCAACCGTCCTTGACCTAACCTCCATTTATCAAACTTCAAATTTATCATAAATATGGGAGGACCGTGTTATTTGTGCATCAACCCAGCCGTCCTGGGCCTAACCTCCCTTTATCTAACTTCAAATTTATTGTATTTATGGGAAGAAGGTGATGTTTATGCATCAACCCAACCTCCCTGGACCTAGCCTCTCATACACGAATCTTGGTTCAATATTGCATCATACTCGTACCATATTTTTTTTTTCACATAATTCAACCATCCTCAACCTAACCTCTATTACCTGGGGGAGGGAGGTTAATGGAAAATATGATAATAATGGGAATTTTCTCCACATCAGTTCAACTTAACCATCCTTAACCTGACCTTAGTTAGAAAGGAATATAACTCACCAAAACTATTTAATTACCATTTACCCAATTTTCCTTATCCTAACCTACAGCTAGAGGGTTTAGACCCCCCTTTACCTCGAAATTATACTATATATTTAAGGTAGGAATATATTTTCACATATAAACCTAACATTCCCTAATGTAACCCTATACTATAATTTCGAGGTAAAGGGGGGTCTAAACCCTCTAGCTGTAGGTTAGGATAAGGAAAATTGGGTAAATGGTAATTAAATAGTTTTGGTGAGTTATATCCCTTTCTAACTAAGGTCAGGTTAAGGATGGTTAAGTTGAACTGATGTGGAGAAAATTCCCATTATTATCATATTTTCCATTAACCTCCCTCCCCCAGGTAATAGAGGTTAGGTTGAGGATGGTTGAATTATGTGAAAAAAAAATATGGTACGAGTATGATGCAATATTGAACCAAGATTCGTGTATGAGAGGCTAGGTCCAGGGAGGTTGGGTTGATGCATAAACATCACCTTCTTCCCATAAATACAATAAATTTGAAGTTAGATAAAGGGAGGTTAGGCCCAGGACGGCTGGGTTGATGCACAAATAACACGGTCCTCCCATATTTATGATAAATTTGAAGTTTGATAAATGGAGGTTAGGTCAAGGACGGTTGGGCTGATGCACAAACAACACGTTCCTTCCATATTTACGATACATTTGAAGTTAGATGAAGGGAGGTTAGGTCCAGGACGGTTGGGTTGATGTTTAAAAACAAAACACATACCCAACACTATATCTACAATATTGAACACAGTTCCAAGTTTTAAAGGAGTGGGGCTGTTAGGTCCATATCCAAAACATCACTTTTCTATGAATATGGTTACAATGTTCAACAAGGAACCTAGCAGGTTAGGCACAGTGCGGATAGGTTCATATCCAAAACTTCAGTTTCCGAAAAAAAATAGATAAAATATTCAACAAAGCTCCAAGACTTGCAGGTTAGGCACGGGCATTTAAGTTCATATCCAAAAAACATCACTTCTCTGAGTATATGTCGCATCAGAGGTTGGGTCCAGATTTAGATGGAATGGGTGAAAATGTGGGTAAAATTGGTTTTGGCTGTGCTATGATACAAAACATTTAGGCATATTTGGTGGAAATTGTCTCCAATTTGGTGGCGATAGCTTAAATTTCCCCAACTTTAATCAAATCTGCTAGGTCAGGGTTAGGTAAGGCTATGTAGGGTAGGTTGGAATATGTGAAAACTTGGCTAAAATGGTCTTTGGCTGAGCTATGTAACAAAACATTTTGGGTATATTGGGTAGAAATTGTCTTAAATTAGGTTGAATTTAGGTGAGTAAGCATAAATTTCACGAACTTTATTCAAATCTAGCTTGGGATATGCCAGGTTAGGTTAGGTAAGGCTGTGTAAGGTAAAATGGAATAGGTGAAAACTTTGGTGAAATGAACTTTGGCCATGCTAAGATACAAAACATTTGGGTATATTCGGTGGAAATTGGCTTAAATTAGGTTAAATTTAGGTGGGAAAGGCATAAATTTTGCCAACTATAATCAAATCTGACTTTGTATATGCCAGGAGAGGGTGGGTAGGGTTGTCTAGGGCAAGTTGGAATAGGTGAAAACTCAGCTAAAATGAGCTTTGGCCGTGCTATGTTCCAAAACATTTTTGGGTATATTTGGTGTAAATTGTCTTAAATTAGGTCAAATTTATATGGGATAACTTAAATTTCGCCAACTTTAACCAAATCTAGGTTTGAATATGCTAGGATAGGTTAGGTAAGGTTGCGTAGGGTAGGATGGAAAAGGAGAAAATGAAGGTAAAAAAAAAAATGGGCTTTGGCAATGCTATGATACAGAACATTTGGATATATTTGGTGGGAATTATCTTAAATTAGGTCAAATTTAGGTGGGAATAGCTTAAATTTCATCAACTTTAACCAAATCTAGGTTTGGAGATGCTAGGTTAGGTTAGATAAGGTTGCATAGGGTAGGATGGAATAGGAGAAAATGTAGGTAAAAATGGGCTTTGGCAGTGTTGTGATACACAACATTTGGGGATATTTGGTGGGAATTGTCTTAAATTAGGTCGAATTTATGTGGGATAGCTTAAATTTCGCCGACTTTAGCCAAATCTAGGTTTGGATATGCTAGGTCAGGTTAGATGAGGTCGTGTAGGGAAGGACATATTTATAATATCTTAGGGGTCATGAACTAGCATGTTTATGAAATAGTGTAAATTTTCCTATTTGGGGTTCGAGCTATATGGCCAACTCATGTAATGTATGGACAGAGGTGGCATAGGCTTGTATGTGAGGATATGGGATGCTCATATTTAGTTAGTTTAGCTTTTGCTAGGTCAAATTTAGTCAAATTTGTGTAGTATAAGTATACTTTTTTTCATAGATTTGGATGAATTTAGGTTTTAATAGGATGCATTTTTGATAAAATATAGCAAATTTGCTTAAAATTATCATAGAAAATATTGACTTCACCTAACCCTACCTGCCCTAACATAACTAAGGCTAGAACAAATAAGTCTGTTAGATGGTTTGCATAAATATATATGGGCGGCCTGATTGGAGAGGATGTGACAAGGAAGGTATAAATAAGACATTAAAAACAATGGACATATGTTAGATGAATAGTTTAGCACTAATAATGTTGAAATATTAATGGAAAATGAATGTGTCTTATATTGAGCTCATCGGAAGTCATATGTACCTTTTTTATATGTGAAATTCTGACTTTTGGGGAGTTGGTTAAACTAAGAATATTGTAATTAATGTCCCAAATATACTTAGAAAAATATCATGCAAATTGTGTATTGTTTGACCCAGTTGGCTGTGCTTGTATTTGTACATATATTGCACAATTAATATACTTGTGTATTAATTGTGCAGATTATGTATTTTGCATAAGTTGTATGATTATTGCAATTATGTATTGATTATATTTCTATAAATTGTGTATTGTTTTGTGCAAGTCGTATGTATTAATTGTATATGTATTTGTGGAAATTTTCTAGTTGTGTATTTAATGAATATGTGCTAGTTATGTATTGTTCAGTTGTGTATTGATTTTATTTTTGAGCAATTTGTGTAAATGTCGCAATTGTATTTGTGTAAATCGTGTATTTATGCTAGTTGTGTATTTTCATATCTGGGGTAGTTATGTATTGTACGTACTTGTGCTAGATATGTATTTGTGCAAGTTGTGTAATAATTATGAAAGATGTGTAATATATGTGAAAGTTGTGTATTAATTGCGCATGATGTGAAATTGCATATGGACGAATTGTTTATTTATACCTTTGTTTATTGATTGTCATTGCGCAAGTCGAGAAATTATATAGCAAGTTTTCTTGTATTAATTGTGCAAAGATGTACAATAATTACACAAATTGTGTAATAATTGTCCATGTTTTATAATAATTTTTGTGCTAATAGTTCATTTATGCAAGTTGTGTTTTTAATTTGTTGAAGTGGAACTGTTGCAACTGTATTTTTGTTTGCAAATTGTGTATTTTGTGTAAGCTCTTTAATCTGAAAAAATAGACCTTAATGGTGTAAGCGTATTTTGGTTTATGAGACAATGTATGAGTATTTTGTGAAAATTATGTATGTGCAATTGTGGAATTTTAGTGAAAGCGCATTTTTGATTGTCTAAATGCATAAGCATTTTGATATATTTGTGCAAATACCATACTTTGTGTAAATGTCATACTCTGAGTGTACATGCAATATTGTGCAAATGGTATATTTTTGTGTGCAGCTGACATATTTCGTATGTAAATGTCATATTTTTGTGTGATGGTATATTTTGAGTGTAAATAATATATTTTGTGCATAAATGGCATATTTAGCGTGTAACTGCTGTATTTTCCGTGTATGGCATAAATCACATCTGATTAATGGGGAAAAAGGTGGCAAAAAACTAGGCTAATCTCTTTGAATGTATGGGTTTTGGAGTATGTGTAGGTATGCATGCATGTATTTGCGAGTGTTGGTTTAGAAACTAGGATTTTTATTTTTGAGGTGTAGAAATGATTAGGGTATGAATATAGTGACTAGCATCCAGCTAAGTTGCTAGATGGATGAATTGAGGTGCGACATTTGGATAACTATTTGATGGATATGAGGACAGTTGACTAGCCTATCAACACAGCTAATAATCCGCTGTGCTGCCAGATGTGTGGTAGCAACTTGTGGATTACAGTACGATATCTAGCTATAGGGTTTCATAATTGCTGTTGTGTATAAAACTAGAATGACAGCTATTTATTAAAACTATTATTGTAAACTAATACCTTAAGTGGATCCCTTGGCTGTTTTAAGCATAGGGTGGACATGAATATGAATGAGATTGGGTAGAGATATATAGGAGCCTCGTATGGGCCAGTAGGACTTCTGCAGTTAACTTTATTCTTATGTTCAGCTCACCTACAATGATGCCAGATGTACGATTCTACAAAAAATTGCGGTATGACATTTGGGTTGCTGTTATACTTTTGCACTTATCACCGAATAATGATTACAGTTGTGGATAATTAAAATGTATATTCTTAAACCTCTGATTAGGTTAGGTGGGGATGGTTAGTCTAGTCATTTTTGAATAATAATAACATCAAATACAGCACATATACAGGTAGGACGCCAAAGGTCGCATTGGTTGTCTGGTGATGTCATACATAGTTGACCAGTCAGGTGCTGTAATACCTTGACACATATATGCTAATGGCCATCAATACCTTATCCCTATATCCGAGGTCGCTTTTTGTGATGTCACTAAACAACAACAATAACTGGTCTGTAGCATGTATTTGTTTGTTATATATAATAAGTTAGGTTAGGTTAGGTTAGGATGGTTTGATCGGGTTTATGAATATCAGAAAATATGAGCAATGAGCGAAAATACGAGCCATTGTAGCTGAATATCAACTCTGATGAACCACAGAGTACAGTTGAGGTATTAAGCCAGATTAAGAGTTCACACTTATGTGTGAACCTCCTGGGATCCGCATTTAGTCCGTTGGCGCCTCGCACCGCATTAAGGATGATGACGTCAGAAGTCACCATGCCTGGCAGGGGACTGTTAGTTTATACAGTAATATTGGATTTGTACTGAAGTTGCATTGAAGTCACCACGCCTGGCAGGGGACTGTTTTCATACAAATGAAAGATAGTAAGTTTTCATTTTTATTTTGCCCTATGCTCAATAAGCAATCTCTGAAGAAAGATTGACAAAGCTTAAATTACATTCTCTAGAAAGGCTAAGAAATAGAGGTGACATGATAGAGCTGTGAATGAATGGACATGATAAAGGGGGAATATTAATAGACTTAAAATTATCAACACTAGACAGAACATGAAACAATGGACATAAATTGGAATAAGTTTTAGATTTAGGAAAAAGACCTGGGTAAATACTGGTTCTGTAACAGGGTTTGAACTCATTTCTTATGTTATTATTATGTAATCTTAGCTATAAAATGATCTTAGACAATGGGAAACAGTACGGCAATACCTTGTTGAGAAAAACGAGCTTATAATGATTAACGCCATTGCGCATTAGGCTTGACAGAAGGCAGCATTTGAATCCCCCTTTGCTATAAACATTAAAAATGGGAATAAACATACTTTAACAGAAAACGGACTTATCCAGGGAAGAAGAATACGGGGTGACTATTAGCAATGCCTGTGCGTGGTCGCTGAGGTAGCGAAATATGATGGGGCCAGGAGCCGGCCTTTTAATCCCCAGGTAAGTTGATGACGTCATCGACCATTAGCAATGCCCGTGCATGGGTCAGCGGGGTAACGAAAAAACATGGGGCCAAAGACCGGCTGTGAAAGAAAATTCGAGAAAACCCTGGGGCCATTGACCGGCATGGTGAAAAAATTCGAGAAAACCCAGGGGCCATAGACCGGCATGATGAAAAAATTCGAGAAAACCCAGGGGCCATAGAGCGGCATAGAGAAAAAATCTGAGAAAACCCAGGGGCCATAGACCGGCATTTTAATCCCCTTCAACGTGCCTGTGCATGGTCACTGAGCGGACAGCTGGTGACGTCATTGACCATTACCAATGCCCGTGCATGGGTCACTGGGGTAACGAAAAATACACGGGCCACAGACCGGCATGGTGCAAACAAATCAGAGAAAACCTAGGGGCCATCAACCGGCATAGGGAAAAAAAGTTCGTAAAACCCAGGGGCCATAGACCGGCATAGGGAAAAAAAGTTCCTAAAACCCAGGGGCCATAGACCGGCATAGGGAAAAAAAGTTCCTAAAACCCAGGGGCCATAGACCGGCATAGGGAAAAAAAGTTCCTAAAACCCAGGGGCCATAGACCGGCATAGGGAAAAAAAGTTCGTAAAACCCAGGGGTCATAGACAGGCATAGGGAAAAAAGTTCCTAAAACCCAGGGGCCATAGACCGGCAGGGGAAAAAATGAAAATTGCCGCTCTATGGCCCGGTTTACACTACTAGAGTGTGGGCAGGGAGAGAGGTGACGGGGGAAGGGAGAGTGTGGGCAGGGAGAGAGGTAACGGGGGAAGGGAGAGTGTGGGCAGGGAGAGAGGTGACGGGGGAAGGGAGAGTGTGGGCAGGGAGAGAGGTGACGGGGAAGGGAGAGTGTGGGCAGGGAGAGAGGTGACAGGGAAGGGAGAGTGTGGGCAGGGAGAGTGTGGGCAGGGAGAGAGGTGACAGGGAAGGGAGAGTGTGGGTAGGGAGAGTGTGGGCAGGGAGAGAGGTGACTGGGAAGGGAGAGTATGGGCAGGGAGAGTGTGGGCAGGGAGAATGTGGGCAGGGAGAGAGGTGACAGGGAACGGAGAGTGTGGGCAGGGAGAGAGGTGACAGAGAAGGGAGAGTGTGGGCAGGGAGAGAGGTGACGGGGGAAGGGAGAGTGTGGGCAGGGAGAGTGTGGGCAGGGAGAGAGGTGACAGGGAAGGGAGAGTGTGGGCAGGGAGAGTATGGGCAGGGAGAGAGGTGACAGGGAAGGGAGAGTGTGGGTAGGGAGAGTGTGGGTAGGGAGAGTGTGGGCAGGGAGAGAGGTGACAGGGAAGGGAGAGTATGGGCAGGGAGAGTGTGGGCAGGGAGAATGTGGGCAGGGAGAGAGGTGACAGGGAAGGGAGAGTGTGGGCAGGGAGAGAGGTGACGGGGGAAGGGAGAGTGTGGGCAGGGAGAGAGGTGACAGGGAAGGGAGAGTGTGGGCAGGGAGAGAGGTGACGGGGGAAGGGAGAGTGTGGGCAGGGAGAGAGGTAACGGGGGAAGGGAGAGTGTGGGCAGGGAGAGAGGTGACGGGGGAAGGGAGAGTGTGGGCAGGGAGAGTGTGGGCAGGGAGAGAGGTGACGGGGAAGGGAGAGTGTAAGCAGGGAGAGTGTGGGCAGGGAAGGGAGAGTGTGGGCAGGGAGAGTGTGGACAAGGAGAGAAGTGACAGGGAAGGGAGAGTGTGGGCAGGGAGAGTGTGGGCAGGTAGAGTGTGGGCAGGGAGAGAGGTGACAGGGAAGGGAGAGTGTGGGCAGGGAGAGAGGTGACAGAGAAGGGAGAGTGTGGGCAGGGAGAGAGGTGACGGGGGAAGAGAGAGTGTGGGCAGGGAGAGTGTGGGCAGGGAGAGAGGTGACAGGGAAGGGAGAGTGTGGGCAGGGAGAGTATGGGCAGGGAGAGAGGTGACAGGGAAGGGAGAGTGTGGGTAGGGAGAGTGTGGGTAGGGAGAGTGTGGGCAGGGAGAGAGGTGACAGGGAAGGGAGAGTATGGGCAGGGAGAGTGTGGGCAGGGAGAATGTGGGCAGGGAGAGAGGTGACAGGGAAGGGAGAGTGTGGGCAGGGAGAGAGGTGACAGGGAAGGGAGAGTGTGGGCAGGGAGAGAGGTGACAGGGAAGGGAGAGTGAGGGCAGGGAGAGAGGTGACGGGGGAAGGGAGAGTGTGGGCAGGGAGAGTGTGGGCAGGGAGAGAGGTGTCGGCGGAAGGGAGAGTGTGGGCAGGGAGAGAGGTGACAGGGAAGGGAGAGTGTGGGCAGGGAGAGAGGTGACGGGGGAAGGGAGAGTGTGGGCAAGGAGAGTGTTGGCAGGGAGAGAGGTTACAGGGAAGGGAGAGTGTGGGCACGGAGAGAGGTGACAGGGGAAGGGAGAGTGTGGGCAGGGAGAGAGGTGACAGGGAAGGGAGAGTGTGGGCAGGGAGGTAGGTGACACGGGAAGGGAGAGTGTGGGCAGGGAGAGAGGTGACGGGGTAAGGGAGAGTGTGGGCAGGGAGAGAGGTGACCGAGGATGGGAGAGTGTGGGCAGGAAGAGAGGTGACAGGGAAGGGAGAGTGTGGGCAGGGAGAGTGTGAGCAGGGAGAGAGGTGACGGGGGAATGGAGAGTGTGGGCAGGGAGAGAGGTGACGGGGGAAGGGAGAGTGTGGGTAGGGAGAGTTTGGGCAGGGACAGTGTGGGCAGGGAGAGTGTGGGCAGGGAGAGAGGTGACAGGGGAAGGGAGAGTGTGGGCAGGGAGAGTGTGGGTAGGGAGAGAGGTGACGGGGGAATGGAGAGTGTGGGCAGGGAGAGTGTGGGCAGGGAGAGTATGGGCAGGGAGAGTATGGGCAGGGAGAGAGGTGACGGGGAAGGGAGAGTGTGGGTAGGGAGAGTGTGGGCAGGGAGAGAGGTGACAGGGAAGGGTGAGTGTGGGCAGGGAGAGTGTGGGCAGGGAGACAGGTGACGGGGGAAGAGAGAATGTGGGCAGGGAGAGAGATGACAGGGGAAGGGAAAGTGTGGGAAGGGAGAGTGTGGGAAGGGAGAGTGTGGGCAGGGAGAGAGATGACGTTTGAAGGGAGAGTGTGGGCAGGGAGAGTGTGGGCAGGGAGAGAGGTGACGGGGAAGGGAGAGTGTAAGCAGGGAGAGTGTGGGCAGGGAGAGTGTGGGCAGGGAGAGAGGTGACGGGGAAGGGAGAGTGTAAGCAGGGAGAGTGTGGGCAGGGAGAGAGGTGACAGGGAAGGGAGAGTGTGGGCAGGGAGAGTGTGGACAGGGAGAGAAGTGACAGGGAAGGGAGAGTGTGGGCAGGGAGAGTGTGGGCAGGTAGAGTGTTGGCAGGGAGAGAGGTGACAGGGAAGGGAGAGTGTGGGAAGGGAGAGTGTGGGCAGGGAGAGAGGTGACTGGGAAGGGAGAGTATGGGCAGGGAGAGTGTGGGCAGGGAGAATGTGGGCAGGGAGAGAGGTGACAGGGAAGGGAGAGTGTGGGCAGGGAGAGAGGTGACAGAGAAGGGAGAGTGTGGGCAGGGAGAGAGGTGACGGGGGAAGAGAGAGTGTGGGCAGGGAGAGTGTGGGCAGGGAGAGAGGTGACAGGGAAGGGAGAGTGTGGGCAGGGAGAGTATGGGCAGGGAGAGAGGTGACAGGGAAGGGAGAGTGTGGGTAGGGAGAGTGTGGGTAGGGAGAGTGTGGGCAGGGAGAGAGGTGACAGGGAAGGGAGAGTATGGGCAGGGAGAGTGTGGGCAGGGAGAATGTGGGCAGGGAGAGAGGTGACAGGGAAGGGAGAGTGTGGGCAGGGAGAGAGGTGACACGGAAGGGAGAGTGTGGGCAGGGAGAGAGGTGACGGGGGAAGGGAGAGTGTGGGCAGGGAGAGTGTGGGCAGGGAGAGTGTGGGCAGGGAGAGAGATGACAGGGAGGGGAGAGTGTGGGCAGGGAGAGTGTGGGCAGGGAGAGAGGTGACAGGGAAGGGAGAGTGTGGGCAGGGAGAGAGGTGACAGGGAAGGGAGAGTGAGGGCAGGGAGAGAGGTGACGGGGGAAGGGAAAGTGTGGGCAGGGAGAGTGTGGACAGGGAGAGAGGTGTCGGCGGAAGGGAGAGTGTGGGCAGGGAGAGAGGTGACAGGGAAGGGAGAGTGTGGGCAGGGAGAGAGGTGACGGGGGAAGGGAGAGTGTGGGCAAGGAGAGTGTTGGCAGGGAGAGAGGTTACAGGGAAGGGAGAGTGTGGGCAGGGAGAGAGGTGACCGGGGAAGGGAGAGTGTGGGCAGGGAGAGAGGTGACAGGGAAGGGAGAGTGTGGGCAGGGAGGTAGGTGACACGGGAAGGGAGAGTGTGGCAGGGAGAGAGGTGACGGGGTAAGGGAGAGTGTGGGCAGGGAGAGAGGTGACGGAGGATGGGAGAGTGTGGGCAGGAAGAGAGGTGACAGGGAAGGGAGAGTGTGGGCAGGGAGAGTGTGAGCAGGGAGAGAGGTGACGGGGGAATGGAGAGTGTGGGCAGGGAGAGAGGTGACGGGGGAAGGGAGAGTGTGGGTAGGGAGAGTGTGGGCAGGGACAGTGTGGGCAGGGAGAGTGTGGGCAGGGAGAGAGGTGACAGGGGAAGGGAGAGTGTGGGCAGGGAGAGTGTGGGTAGGGAGAGAGGTGACGGGGGAATGGAGAGTGTGGGCAGGGAGAGTGTGGGCAGGGAGAGTATGGGCAGGGAGAGTATGGGCAGGGAGAGAGGTGACGGGGAAGGGAGAGTGTGGGTAGGGAGAGTGTGGGCAGGGAGAGAGGTGACAGGGAAGGGTGAGTGTGGGCAGGGAGAGTGTGGGCAGGGAGACAGGTGACGGGGGAAGAGAGAATGTGGGCAGGGAGAGAGATGACAGGGGAAGGGAAAGTGTGGGAAGGGAGAGTGTGGGAAGGGAGAGTGTGGGCAGGGAGAGAGATGACGTTTGAAGGGAGAGTGTGGGCAGGGAGAGTGTGGGCAGGGAGAGAGGTGACGGGGAAGGGAGAGTGTAAGCAGGGAGAGTGTGGGCAGGGAGAGTGTGGGCAGGGAGAGAGGTGACGGGGAAGGGAGAGTGTAAGCAGGGAGAGTGTGGGCAGGGAGAGAGGTGACAGGGAAGGGAGAGTGTGGGCAGGGAGAGTGTGGACAGGGAGAGAAGTGACAGGGAAGGGAGAGTGTGGGCAGGGAGAGTGTGGGCAGGTAGAGTGTTGGCAGGGAGAGAGGTGACAGGGAAGGGAGAGTGTGGGAAGGGAGAGTGTGGGCAGGGAGAGAGGTGACTGGGAAGGGAGAGTATGGGCAGGGAGAGTGTGGGCAGGGAGAATGTGGGCAGGGAGAGAGGTGACAGGGAAGGGAGAGTGTGGGCAGGGAGAGAGGTGACAGAGAAGGGAGAGTGTGGGCAGGGAGAGAGGTGACGGGGGAAGAGAGAGTGTGGGCAGGGAGAGTGTGGGCAGGGAGAGAGGTGACAGGGAAGGGAGAGTGTGGGCAGGGAGAGTATGGGCAGGGAGAGAGGTGACAGGGAAGGGAGAGTGTGGGTAGGGAGAGTGTGGGTAGGGAGAGTGTGGGCAGGGAGAGAGGTGACAGGGAAGGGAGAGTATGGGCAGGGAGAGTGTGGGCAGGGAGAATGTGGGCAGGGAGAGAGGTGACAGGGAAGGGAGAGTGTGGGCAGGGAGAGAGGTGACACGGAAGGGAGAGTGTGGGCAGGGAGAGAGGTGACGGGGGAAGGGAGAGTGTGGGCAGGGAGAGTGTGGGCAGGGAGAGTGTGGGCAGGGAGAGAGATGACAGGAAGGGGAGAGTGTGGGCAGGGAGAGTGGGGGCAGGGAGAGAGGTGACAGGGAAGGGAGAGTGTGGGCAGGGAGAGAGGTGACAGGGAAGGGAGAGTGAGGGCAGGGAGAGAGGTGACGGGGGAAGGGAAAGTGTGGGCAGGGAGAGTGTGGACAGGGAGAGAGGTGTCGGCGGAAGGGAGAGTGTGGGCAGGGAGAGAGGTGACAGGGAAGGGAGAGTGTGGGCAGGGAGAGAGGTGACGGGGGAAGGGAGAGTGTGGGCAAGGAGAGTGTTGGCAGGGAGAGAGGTTACAGGGAAGGGAGAGTGTGGGCAGGGAGAGAGGTGACCGGGGAAGGGAGAGTGTGGGCAGGGAGAGAGGTGACAGGGAAGGGAGAGTGTGGGCAGGGAGGTAGGTGACACGGGAAGGGAGAGTGTGGCAGGGAGAGAGGTGACGGGGTAAGGGAGAGTGTGGGCAGGGAGAGAGGTGACGGAGGATGGGAGAGTGTGGGCAGGAAGAGAGGTGACAGGGAAGGGAGAGTGTGGGCAGGGAGAGTGTGAGCAGGGAGAGAGGTGACGGGGGAATGGAGAGTGTGGGCAGGGAGAGAGGTGACGGGGGAAGGGAGAGTGTGGGTAGGGAGAGTGTGGGCAGGGAGAGTGTGGACAGGGAGAGTGTGGGCAGGGAGAGAGGTGACAGGGGAAGGGAGAGTGTGGGCAGGGAGAGTGTGGGTAGGGAGAGAGGTGACGGGGGAATGGAGAATGTGGGCAGGGAGAGTGTGGGCTGGGAGAGTGTGGGCAGGGAGAGTATGGGCAGGGAGAGTATGGGCAGGGAGAGAGGTGACGGGGGAAGGGAGAGTGTGGGTAGGGAGAGTGTGGGCAGGGAGAGAGGTGACAGGGAAGGGTGAGTGTGGGCAGGGAGAGTGTGGGCAGGGAGACAGATGACGGGGGAAGAGAGAATGTGGGCAGGGAGAGAGATGACAGGGGAAGGGAAAGTGTCGGAAGGGAGAGTGTGGGAAGGGAGAGTGTGGGAAGGGAGAGAGGTGACGGGGGAAGGGAGAGTGTGGGCAGGGAGAGAGGTGACGGGGGAAGGGAGAGTGTGGGCAGGGAGAGAGATGACGTTTGAAGGGAGAGTGTGGGCAGGGAGAGAGGTGACGGGGGAAGGGAGAGTGTGGGTAGGGAGAGTGTGGGTAGGGAGAGTGTGGGCAGGGAGAGAGGTGACAGGGAAGGGAGAGTATGGGCAGGGAGAGTGTGGGCAGGGAGAATGTGGGCAGGGAGAGAGGTGACAGGGAAGGGAGAGTGTGGGCAGGGAGAGAGGTGACACGGAAGGGAGAGTGTGGGCAGGGAGAGAGGTGACGGGGGAAGGGAGAGTGTGGGCAGGGAGAGTGTGGGCAGGGAGAGTGTGGGCAGGGAGAGAGATGACAGGAAGGGGAGAGTGTGGGCAGGGAGAGTGTGGGCAGGGAGAGAGGTGACAGGGAAGGGAGAGTGTGGGCAGGGAGAGAGGTGACAGGGAAGGGAGAGTGAGGGCAGGGAGAGAGGTGACGGGGGAAGGGAAAGTGTGGGCAGGGAGAGTGTGGACAGGGAGAGAGGTGTCGGCGGAAGGGAGAGTGTGGGCAGGGAGAGAGGTGACAGGGAAGGGAGAGTGTGGGCAGGGAGAGAGGTGACGGGGGAAGGGAGAGTGTGGGCAAGGAGAGTGTTGGCAGGGAGAGAGGTTACAGGGAAGGGAGAGTGTGGGCAGGGAGAGAGGTGACGGGGGAAGAGAGAGTGTGGGCAGGGAGAGTGTGGGCAGGGAGAGAGGTGACAGGGAAGGGAGAGTGTGGGCAGGGAGAGTATGGGCAGGGAGAGAGGTGACAGGGAAGGGAGAGTGTGGGTAGGGAGAGTGTGGGTAGGGAGAGTGTGGGCAGGGAGAGAGGTGACAGGGAAGGGAGAGTATGGGCAGGGAGAGTGTGGGCAGGGAGAATGTGGGCAGGGAGAGAGGTGACAGGGAAGGGAGAGTGTGGGCAGGGAGAGAGGTGACACGGAAGGGAGAGTGTGGGCAGGGAGAGAGGTGACGGGGGAAGGGAGAGTGTGGGCAGGGAGAGTGTGGGCAGGGAGAGTGTGGGCAGGGAGAGAGATGACAGGGAGGGGAGAGTGTGGGCAGGGAGAGTGTGGGCAGGGAGAGAGGTGACAGGGAAGGGAGAGTGTGGGCAGGGAGAGAGGTGACAGGGAAGGGAGAGTGAGGGCAGGGAGAGAGGTGACGGGGGAAGGGAAAGTGTGGGCAGGGAGAGTGTGGACAGGGAGAGAGGTGTCGGCGGAAGGGAGAGTGTGGGCAGGGAGAGAGGTGACAGGGAAGGGAGAGTGTGGGCAGGGAGAGAGGTGACGGGGGAAGGGAGAGTGTGGGCAAGGAGAGTGTTGGCAGGGAGAGAGGTTACAGGGAAGGGAGAGTGTGGGCAGGGAGAGAGGTGACCGGGGAAGGGAGAGTGTGGGCAGGGAGAGAGGTGACAGGGAAGGGAGAGTGTGGGCAGGGAGGTAGGTGACACGGGAAGGGAGAGTGTGGCAGGGAGAGAGGTGACGGGGTAAGGGAGAGTGTGGGCAGGGAGAGAGGTGACGGAGGATGGGAGAGTGTGGGCAGGAAGAGAGGTGACAGGGAAGGGAGAGTGTGGGCAGGGAGAGTGTGAGCAGGGAGAGAGGTGACGGGGGAATGGAGAGTGTGGGCAGGGAGAGAGGTGACGGGGGAAGGGAGAGTGTGGGTAGGGAGAGTGTGGGCAGGGACAGTGTGGGCAGGGAGAGTGTGGGCAGGGAGAGAGGTGACAGGGGAAGGGAGAGTGTGGGCAGGGAGAGTGTGGGTAGGGAGAGAGGTGACGGGGGAATGGAGAGTGTGGGCAGGGAGAGTGTGGGCAGGGAGAGTATGGGCAGGGAGAGTATGGGCAGGGAGAGAGGTGACGGGGAAGGGAGAGTGTGGGTAGGGAGAGTGTGGGCAGGGAGAGAGGTGACAGGGAAGGGTGAGTGTGGGCAGGGAGAGTGTGGGCAGGGAGACAGGTGACGGGGGAAGAGAGAATGTGGGCAGGGAGAGAGATGACAGGGGAAGGGAAAGTGTGGGAAGGGAGAGTGTGGGAAGGGAGAGTGTGGGCAGGGAGAGAGATGACGTTTGAAGGGAGAGTGTGGGCAGGGAGAGTGTGGGCAGGGAGAGAGGTGACGGGGAAGGGAGAGTGTAAGCAGGGAGAGTGTGGGCAGGGAGAGTGTGGGCAGGGAGAGAGGTGACGGGGAAGGGAGAGTGTAAGCAGGGAGAGTGTGGGCAGGGAGAGAGGTGACAGGGAAGGGAGAGTGTGGGCAGGGAGAGTGTGGACAGGGAGAGAAGTGACAGGGAAGGGAGAGTGTGGGCAGGGAGAGTGTGGGCAGGTAGAGTGTTGGCAGGGAGAGAGGTGACAGGGAAGGGAGAGTGTGGGAAGGGAGAGTGTGGGCAGGGAGAGAGGTGACTGGGAAGGGAGAGTATGGGCAGGGAGAGTGTGGGCAGGGAGAATGTGGGCAGGGAGAGAGGTGACAGGGAAGGGAGAGTGTGGGCAGGGAGAGAGGTGACAGAGAAGGGAGAGTGTGGGCAGGGAGAGAGGTGACGGGGGAAGAGAGAGTGTGGGCAGGGAGAGTGTGGGCAGGGAGAGAGGTGACAGGGAAGGGAGAGTGTGGGCAGGGAGAGTATGGGCAGGGAGAGAGGTGACAGGGAAGGGAGAGTGTGGGTAGGGAGAGTGTGGGTAGGGAGAGTGTGGGCAGGGAGAGAGGTGACAGGGAAGGGAGAGTATGGGCAGGGAGAGTGTGGGCAGGGAGAATGTGGGCAGGGAGAGAGGTGACAGGGAAGGGAGAGTGTGGGCAGGGAGAGAGGTGACACGGAAGGGAGAGTGTGGGCAGGGAGAGAGGTGACGGGGGAAGGGAGAGTGTGGGCAGGGAGAGTGTGGGCAGGGAGAGTGTGGGCAGGGAGAGAGATGACAGGAAGGGGAGAGTGTGGGCAGGGAGAGTGGGGGCAGGGAGAGAGGTGACAGGGAAGGGAGAGTGTGGGCAGGGAGAGAGGTGACAGGGAAGGGAGAGTGAGGGCAGGGAGAGAGGTGACGGGGGAAGGGAAAGTGTGGGCAGGGAGAGTGTGGACAGGGAGAGAGGTGTCGGCGGAAGGGAGAGTGTGGGCAGGGAGAGAGGTGACAGGGAAGGGAGAGTGTGGGCAGGGAGAGAGGTGACGGGGGAAGGGAGAGTGTGGGCAAGGAGAGTGTTGGCAGGGAGAGAGGTTACAGGGAAGGGAGAGTGTGGGCAGGGAGAGAGGTGACCGGGGAAGGGAGAGTGTGGGCAGGGAGAGAGGTGACAGGGAAGGGAGAGTGTGGGCAGGGAGGTAGGTGACACGGGAAGGGAGAGTGTGGCAGGGAGAGAGGTGACGGGGTAAGGGAGAGTGTGGGCAGGGAGAGAGGTGACGGAGGATGGGAGAGTGTGGGCAGGAAGAGAGGTGACAGGGAAGGGAGAGTGTGGGCAGGGAGAGTGTGAGCAGGGAGAGAGGTGACGGGGGAATGGAGAGTGTGGGCAGGGAGAGAGGTGACGGGGGAAGGGAGAGTGTGGGTAGGGAGAGTGTGGGCAGGGAGAGTGTGGACAGGGAGAGTGTGGGCAGGGAGAGAGGTGACAGGGGAAGGGAGAGTGTGGGCAGGGAGAGTGTGGGTAGGGAGAGAGGTGACGGGGGAATGGAGAATGTGGGCAGGGAGAGTGTGGGCTGGGAGAGTGTGGGCAGGGAGAGTATGGGCAGGGAGAGTATGGGCAGGGAGAGAGGTGACGGGGGAAGGGAGAGTGTGGGTAGGGAGAGTGTGGGCAGGGAGAGAGGTGACAGGGAAGGGTGAGTGTGGGCAGGGAGAGTGTGGGCAGGGAGACAGATGACGGGGGAAGAGAGAATGTGGGCAGGGAGAGAGATGACAGGGGAAGGGAAAGTGTCGGAAGGGAGAGTGTGGGAAGGGAGAGTGTGGGAAGGGAGAGAGGTGACGGGGGAAGGGAGAGTGTGGGCAGGGAGAGAGGTGACGGGGGAAGGGAGAGTGTGGGCAGGGAGAGAGATGACGTTTGAAGGGAGAGTGTGGGCAGGGAGAGAGGTGACGGGGGAAGGGAGAGTGTGGGTAGGGAGAGTGTGGGTAGGGAGAGTGTGGGCAGGGAGAGAGGTGACAGGGAAGGGAGAGTATGGGCAGGGAGAGTGTGGGCAGGGAGAATGTGGGCAGGGAGAGAGGTGACAGGGAAGGGAGAGTGTGGGCAGGGAGAGAGGTGACACGGAAGGGAGAGTGTGGGCAGGGAGAGAGGTGACGGGGGAAGGGAGAGTGTGGGCAGGGAGAGTGTGGGCAGGGAGAGTGTGGGCAGGGAGAGAGATGACAGGAAGGGGAGAGAGTGGGCAGGGAGAGTGTGGGCAGGGAGAGAGGTGACAGGGAAGGGAGAGTGTGGGCAGGGAGAGAGGTGACAGGGAAGGGAGAGTGAGGGCAGGGAGAGAGGTGACGGGGGAAGGGAAAGTGTGGGCAGGGAGAGTGTGGACAGGGAGAGAGGTGTCGGCGGAAGGGAGAGTGTGGGCAGGGAGAGAGGTGACAGGGAAGGGAGAGTGTGGGCAGGGAGAGAGGTGACGGGGGAAGGGAGAGTGTGGGCAAGGAGAGTGTTGGCAGGGAGAGAGGTTACAGGGAAGGGAGAGTGTGGGCAGGGAGAGAGGTGACCGGGGAAGGGAGAGTGTGGGCAGGGAGAGAGGTGACAGGGAAGGGAGAGTGTGGGCAGGGAGGTAGGTGACACGGGAAGGGAGAGTGTGGCAGGGAGAGAGGTGACGGGGTAAGGGAGAGTGTGGGCAGGGAGAGAGGTGACGGAGGATGGGAGAGTGTGGGCAGGAAGAGAGGTGACAGGGAAGGGAGAGTGTGGGCAGGGAGAGTGTGAGCAGGGAGAGAGGTGACGGGGGAATGGAGAGTGTGGGCAGGGAGAGAGGTGACGGGGGAAGGGAGAGTGTGGGTAGGGAGAGTGTGGGCAGGGAGAGTGTGGACAGGGAGAGTGTGGGCAGGGAGAGAGGTGACAGGGGAAGGGAGAGTGTGGGCAGGGAGAGTGTGGGTAGGGAGAGAGGTGACGGGGGAATGGAGAATGTGGGCAGGGAGAGTGTGGGCTGGGAGAGTGTGGGCAGGGAGAGTATGGGCAGGGAGAGTATGGGCAGGGAGAGAGGTGACGGGGGAAGGGAGAGTGTGGGTAGGGAGAGTGTGGGCAGGGAGAGAGGTGACAGGGAAGGGTGAGTGTGGGCAGGGAGAGTGTGGGCAGGGAGACAGATGACGGGGGAAGAGAGAATGTGGGCAGGGAGAGAGATGACAGGGGAAGGGAAAGTGTCGGAAGGGAGAGTGTGGGAAGGGAGAGTGTGGGAAGGGAGAGAGGTGACGGGGGAAGGGAGAGTGTGGGCAGGGAGAGAGGTGACGGGGGAAGGGAGAGTGTGGGCAGGGAGAGAGATGACGTTTGAAGGGAGAGTGTGGGCAGGGAGAGAGGTGACGGGGGAAGGGAGAGTGTGGGCAGGGAGAGTGTGGGCAGGGAGAGAGGTGACGGAGGAAGGGAGAATGTGGGCAGGGAGAGAGATGACAGGGGAAGGGAAAGTGTGGGAAGGGAGAGTGTGGGCAGGGAGAGAGGTGACGGGGGAAGGGAGAGTGTGGGCAGGGAGAGAGGTGACGGGGGAAGGGAGAGTGTGGGCAGGGAGAGAGATGACGTTTGAAGGGAGAGTGTGGGCAGGGAGAGAGGTGACGGGGGAAGGGAGAGTGTGGGCAGGGAGAGTGTGGGCAGGGAGAGAGGTGACAGGGAAGGGAGAGTGTGGGCAGGGAGAGAGGTGACGGGGAAGGGAGAGTGTGGGCAGAGAGAGAAGTTACGGGGGAAGGGAGAGTGTGGGCAGGGAGAGAGGTGACGGGGGAAGGGAGAGTGTGGGCAGGGAGAGAGGTGACAGGGAAGGGTGAGTGTTGGCAGGGAGAGTGTGGGCAGGGAGAGAGGTGACGGGGGAAGGGAGAGTGTGGGCAGGGAGAGAGGTGACGGGGGAAGGGAGAGTGTGAGCAGGGAGAGTGTGGGCAGGAAGAGAGGTGGCAGGGAAGGGAGAGTGTGGGCAGGGAGAGTGTGGGCAGGGAGAGTGTGGGCAGGGAGAGAGGTGACGGGGGAAGGGAGAGTGTGGGCAGGGAGAGAGGTGACGGGGTAAGGGAGAGTGTGGGCAGGGAGAGTGTGGGCAGGGAGAGTGTGGGCAGGGAGAGTGTGGGCAGAGAGGGAAGTGACGGGGGAAGGGAGAGTGTGGGCAGGGAGAGAGGTGACGGGGGAAGGGAGAGTGTTGGCAGGGAGAGAGGTGACAGGGAAGGGTGAGTGTTGGCTGGGAGAGTGTGGGCAGGGAGAGAGGTGACGGGGGAAGGGAGAGTGTGGGCAGGGAGAGAGGTGACGGGGGAAGGGAGAGTGTGAGCAGGGAGAGTGTGGGCAGGAAGAGAGGTGGCAGGGAAGGGAGAGTGTGGGCAGGGAGAGTGTGGGCAGGGAGAGAGGTGACGGGGGAAGGGAGAGTGTGGGCAGGGAGAGAGGTGACGGGGTAAGGGAGAGTGTGGGCAGGGAGAGTGTGGGCAGGGAGAGTGTGGGCAGGGAGAGAGGTAACGGAGGAAGGGAGAATGTGGGCAGGGAGAGAGGTGACAGGGGAAGGGAAAGTGTGGGAAGGGAGAGTGTGGGCAGGGAGAGAGGTGACGGGGGAAGGGAGAGTATGGGCAGGGAGAGTGTGGGCAGGGAGAGAGGTGACGGGGGAAGGGAGAGTGTGGTCAGGGAGAGAGGTGACGGGAAAGGGAGAGTGTGGGCAGGGAGAGAGGTGACAGGGAAGGGAGAGTGTGGGCAGGGAGAGAGGTGACGGGGGAAGGGAGAGTGTGGGCAGGGAGAGTGTGGGCAGGGAGAGAGGTAACGGGGAAGGGAGAGTGTGGGCAGGGAGAGTGTGGGCAGGGAGAGTGTGGGCAGGGAGAGAGGTAACGGGGAAGGGAGAGTGTGGGCAGGGAGAGAGGTAACGGGGGAAGGGAGAGTGTGGGCAGGGAGAGAGGTGACAGGGAAGGGAGAGTGTGGGCAGGGAGAGTGTGGGCAGGGAGAGAGGTGACGGGGGAAGGGAGAGTGTGGGCAGGGAGAGTGTGGGCAGGGAGAGTGTGGGCAGGGAGAGAGGTGACGGGGGAAGGGAGAGTGTGGGCAGGGAAAGAGGTGACAGGGAAGGGAGAGTGTGGGCAGGGAGAGAGGTGACAGGGAAGGGAGAGTGTGGGCAGAGAAAGAGGTGACAGGGAAGGGAGAGAGGTGACAGGGAAGGGAGAGTGTGGGCAGGTAGAGAGGTGACAGGGAAGGGAGAGTGTGGGCAGGGAGAGAGGTGACGGGGGGAAGGGAGAGTGTGGGCAGGGAGAGAGGTAACAGGGAAGGGAGAGTGTGGGCAGGGAGAGAGGTGACGGGGGAAGGGAGAGTGTGGGCAGGGAGAGAGGTGACGGGGGAAGGGAGAGTGTGGGCAGGGAGAGAGGTGACGGGGAAAGGGAGAGTGTGGGCAGGGAGAGAGGTGGGGGGGAAGGGAGAGTGTGGGCAGGGAGAGAGGTGACGGGGGGAAGGGAGAGTGTGGGCAGGGAGAGAGGTGACGGGGGAAGGGAGAGTGTGGGCACGGAGAGAGGTGACGGGGGAAGGGAGAGTGTGGGCAGGGAGAGAGGTGACAGGGAAGGGAGAGTGTGGGCAGGGAGAGAGGTGACAGGGAAGGGAGAGTGTGGGCAGGGAGAGAGGTGACGGGGGAAGGGAGAGTGTGGGCAGGGAGAGGTGACGGGGGAAGGGAGAGTGTGGGCAGGGAGAGAGGTGACGGGGAAAGGGAGAGTGTTGGCAGGGAGAGAGGTGGGGGGGAAGGGAGAGTTTGGGCAGGGAGAGAGGTGACGGGGGAAGGGAGAGTGTGGGCAGGGAGAGAGGTGACGGGGGAAGGGAGAGTGTGGGCAGGGAGAGAGGTGACGGGGGAAGGGAGAGTGTGGGCAGGGAGAGAGGTGACGGGGGAAGGGAGAGTGTGGGCAGGGAGAGAGGTGACAGGGAAGGGAGAGTGTGGGCAGGGAGAGTGGTGACAGGGAAGGGAGAGTGTGGGCAGGGAGAGAGGTGACGGGGGAAGGGAGAGTGTGGGTAGGGAGAGGTGAAGGGGGAAGGGAGAGTGTGGGCAGGGAGAGAGGTGACGGGGAAAGGGAGAGTGTGGGCAGGGAGAGAGGTGGGGGGGAAGAGAGAGTGTGGGCAGGGAGAGAGGTAACGGGAGAAGAGAGAGTGTGGGCAGGGAGAGAGGTGACGGGGAAGGGAGAATGTGGGCAGGGAGAGTGTGGGCAGGGATAGAGGTGACGAGGGAAGGGAGAGTGTGGGCAGGGAGAGTGTGGGCAGGGAGAGTGTGGGCAGGGAGAGAGGTGACGGGGGAAGGGAGAGTGTGGGCAGGGAGAGTGTGGGCAGGGAGAGAGGTGGGGGTGAAGGGAGAGTGTGGGCAGGGAGAGAGGTGACAGGGGAAGAGGGAGGTGGACCTACAGCCACCACAGTGTGCGAGGCAGGACTCTGGTTCACCAACATGAACATGGTCACGAAGGTATAATAAGAGCGGTTGGGCTCTATGACCAGAACAGTGAAGCAGGTCAGCCTCTCTACCCTCACCTCTGGTCTGGAGCCACCAACGACTCCCATTACCGAGAGATTTATTCCCCCCATGAGTCATCATTATCGCCAACGGCAAGACTCTATATCAGGAAAATATTTTCCTTTTCGTTAGCCTTATTAACGAAAATTATCTTCTTCTCAAGTCCACCCACATATACATTTTTTACTGCTTTTTGCTTCATCACAATTTTGTTCATAAAATCGTTAGTGACTTGTGTGAACAATAAACACTGAAGGATACACTTAAAGTCTGCTTCTGGAAGTGTTTACGTACTTTAGTTTTCTTTAATATAAATTTAAATTCTTATCATTTTGGTTTATGCCGCAGCCTTTTACGTCACGATCTCTTAATATGGGTCATGGGAAGAACGCACACACACACACACACACACACACACACACACACACACACACACACACACACACACACACACACACACACACTTACACTGCCTACGTAAGGCCAGTCTTAGAGTATGCCGCCTCATCATGGAGTCCCCATCTGAAGAAGCATATAATGAAACTGGAAAAGGTTCAGAGGTTTGCAACGAGACTCGTCCCAGAGCTACGTGGGATGGGGTATGAGGAGCGCCTGAGGGAACTGTGCCTTACGACACTAGAAAGAAGAAGGGAGAGGGGGGACATGATAGGAACGTATAAGATACTCAGAGGGATTGACAGAGTGGACATAGACGAAATGTTCACACGGAATAGTAACAGAACGAGGGGACATGGATGGAAGCTTGAAACTCAGATGAGTCACAGAGATGTTAGGAAGTTTTCTTTTAGCGTGAGAGTAGTGGGAAAATGGAATGCACTTCAGGAACAGGTTGTGGAAGCAAATACTATTCATAATTTTAAAACCAGATATGATAGGGAAATGGGACAGGAGTCATTGCTGTAAACAACCGATGCTCGAAAGGCGGGATCCAAGAGTCAATGCTCGATCCTGCAGACACAACTAGGTGAGTACAACTAGGTGAGTACACACACACACACACACACACTAAATTTTAACTCAGTAAAGTGTAAAGAAATTAAATTAGGCGAAGGGAGCAGGAGGCTGAACACAAGGTATCATCTGCGAGGTGAAATCCTGCAAGAGTCAAATAGAGAGAAAGATTTGGGGGTTGATATCACACCGAACCTGTCCCCAGAGGCCCGAAATCAAAAGGATATCATCCGCGGCATATGCTAGACTAGCCAACATAAGAACTGCCTTTAGAAACTTGTGTAAGGAATCGGTCAGGACCCTGTATACCACTTATGTCAGACCAAAAGATTTTTCAGATTACAGAGCTTACACAATATACACAATTTGCACACAAAACTACAGTTCCACTTCAACAAATTAAAAACACAACTTGCATAATTGTACTATTAGCACAAAAATTATTATAAAACATGGACAATTATTACACAATTTGTGTAATTATTATACATCTTTGCACAATTAATACAAGAAAACTTGCTATATAATTACTCAACTTGCACAATGACAATCAATACACAAAGGTATAAATAAACAATTCGTCCATATGCAATTACACAACATGCGCAATTAATACACAACTTTCACAAATATTACACATCTTTCATAATTATTACACAACTTGCACAAATAAATATGTAGCACAAATACGTATAATACATAACTACCCCAAATATGAAAATACACAATTAGCATAAATACACGATTTACACAAATGGACACTGCCTTTAGGCACGAAAGGCGGTGGAGTTTCTGATGGGGAAGGAAGAGACAATTGCGCACCGCGTTCCGCCAGGCGCGGTGCGGCCAGTCTGGGTGGCATAAATAGCGCGGGAGGTGAAGTCTCGCCCTCACTCCATGCCCGACACAGTCCGCGACTCACGAAGCTCCACGAACAGCGCCGCGCCTCATCGACACGTGGGCCAGTACTCTATACTGCATCTCCAGTCTGCTTTACTGTGTACACAGGATTTCTCAAGCAATGGACCCCATCCCCCGCTACTATGGTCCCAGATCTGATGCTTCCTGATCCTTTGGGGATGCCTTTTACATCCCAGGCTGGTAAGGCAGGGGGCCCCCTGCCCTACTCAGCAAAACTTAAGGTTACCTTGTCTGGCTACACCAGTCAGACAAATGTCTGGGACGAACAAGCTGGGCTACACCAGCCAGACAAACGTCTGGGACGAACAAGCTGGGCGACACCGGCTGACGCAAAGGAAGCCTTTAGCAAGAAAACTTTGGGCCTACCCACCGGGACACCGCCGCCACAAGGGCGTCTCCTGCCCGTGGGCGAGAGGGAGAGGGACAGGAAGGAAGCAGAACACAACCCAAGGAGCGCCATGCCACGTGGGTGATGCCGACATTGGCATGGGCCCCTAGGGTCGGTCCCTAGGGACAAAGACAACTAAATAACCCGGCCAGGAGGTGTCGCCACCAAGGGTGACGCCAGGTCACTCGCGGGGAGCCCGACCAGGCATGCACGACCGAGAGCGTCACGAACCCTGGCCCCTAGGGACAAGCCTAGGAGACGCATCATACCGGGTTCCAGGAAAAACGCCTGGGAGGGAAGAAAGGAAGCGAAGGGCACACCTGGGGCGAGTGCTCCACCGAGCTCCAAGCCACGTGGGCGCCGCCTACCGGGCATGGGCTCCTAGGGCCGGGCCCCAGGGCACAGGACCAATGAAACCAGCCACGTGGCATCGCCGCAGAGGGCGACGCCAGTCCACAGTAGGGAGCCTGGCCGTGCACTCACGACCAACGCGGCACGAAACATGGCCCCTAGGGGCAAGCCTAGGGGACACAGCATACCGGGCTCCAGGAAAGACGCCTGGGAGGCAGGAAGGAAGCGAAGGGCACACCTGGGACGAGTGCTCCACCGAGCTCCAAGCCACGAGGGCGCCGCCTACCGGGCGTGGGCCCCTAGGGCCGGGCCCCAGGGGCACAGGACCACCGAAACCTGGCCACGTGGCGTCGCCGCAGAGGGCGACGCCAGGCCTCTTGAAGGGAGCCTGGCCAAACACGCACGGCCGGGCGCAGCACGAACCAGGGCCCCTAGGGGCACGCCTAGGGAACACGACAGACCGGTGCCCCTAGTGCACATCTGGGAGGAAGCGCTACCTGGCGCGGCCCGCACAGGCACGGCGCAGAACACACGCCGGCCCGGGCATTAAGGCAACAGCAACCAGCACACCAGTCCCGACATGGAGGGCGCACCTGCAACCCCAGGCAGGCAAACAGGCAGAAGGCCCTAGGGAACTAGCTAAGGCGTCACGAACGGACCGCGAGGGACGGCGCTAATCACACGCCAGCACTGGGGACGGTCCTGACTAACTCAAACACCTCAAATGATATGGTGGAAGTGCTGATAATCAAAATAGAGATTCTAAATGTAGTTATTGTCCTTGTATATAAGTCACCGGAGGCAAACCCTCAGCAGTTTAAAGACCAACTAATGAAAATAGAACACTGCTTGGAAAACCTCACAAATCCAGCTCCGAACATCATCCTGCTTGGGGACTTCAACCTATGGCACCTGAAATGGAACCACCTGGCTAATACAGTAATATCAGAAAGAATACCTGGAAGTAGCCTAAATGAACAGGCACATGCAAATGACCTGCTATGGATGTGCGACAGGTTTGCCTTAAACCAGCAAATAGTAGAACCAACTAGAAAGGAGAACATGCTGGACATCATTTTCACTAATAATGATGAATTGATCAGGAACATAATGATTACAAATACCTGTTACTCAGATCACAACTTAATTGAAGTTATGACAACCATGGGGAGTAGACCTTCAAAACCAGTCCAGATTCCCGGTGGTGGAGATGTCAGCAAATTCAACTTCAATAATAAACAGATAAACTGGGAGCAAATAAACCAGGACTTCACAGAAATAAACTGGGAAGTACAGCTAGAAAATGCAAACCTGAACCAGTGCCTGGAAAAAATAAGCTCAGTAGCACTAGAAATATGTTCAAACCGCATACCTCTAAGAAAAAAGAGGAAGAGATGCAGATTGGAACGGGAACGTCGTTCCCTATATAGGCGAAGAAAACGAATCGCGGAACAACTTGAGAGTCGCACCCTATCTCAAGAACGGCGATGAAGGTTAGGTAGTGAAATAGAAACATTTGAACGCAAGCTACAAGAATCATATAAAACCCAGGAGAGGCAAAGAGAGCAAAAGGCCATCAGTGAAATAGAGAGAAATCCGAAATATTTTTTCTCCTATGCAAATTCAAGATAAAAAACTACATCTAGTATCGGGCCCCTGCGAAAGGGAGATAGAACTTTCACCGATGACAACAAAGAAATGAGCGAGTTACTGAGGAAGCAGTACGACTCTGTTTTCAGTGAGCCATTAAACGCACTAAAGATTGATAACCCATACGAATTTTTCATGGATAAGATACCAACATCAAATCATATATTAAATATATATATTAAAAACTAAAGCTCTGGGGTCAAATTTCGTACATTTCAGATATTGTGAAAACTGCAGGGAGGTTTGGGCAAAATATGACCCATCGCCGTTTTCAGTAATTTGCATATTTTCGGTATAAAAGTTCGTAATTTGAAAATGAAAAAATGTGCAGAGAGTCAGAATTCGGCTCAAAAATAAAGCTCAGGAGTGAAATTTCCGACATTTCAGATATTTTGATAACTGCAGGGGGGGTTTGGGCAAAATATGACCCATCGCCGTTTTCAGTAATTAGCATATTTTCTGTATAAAAGGTCGTAATTTTAAAATGTAAATAGGTGCAGAGAGTCAGATTACGGCTCAAAAATCACGCTCAGCAGTCGAATTTCAGACATTTCATATTTTATGAAAACTGCAGGGGGGTTTGGAAAAAATATGACCCATCTCTGTTTTCAGTAATTATCATATTTTCGGTATAAAAGTTCGTAATTTGGAAATGAAAATAGGTGCAGAGTCAGAATTCGGCTCAAAAATAAAGCTCAGGAGTTAAATTTCCGATATTTCCGATATTTGGAAAACTGCAGGAGGAGTTTGGTCAAAATATGACCCATCGCTGTTTTCAGTAATTAGCATATTTTCGGTACAAAAGGACGTAATTTGAAAATGCTCCCCCATTTTCTCTCATACTCCACTATACTCCCCCACTGTCCCCTATACTCCCACACTTTCCCCCATACTCCCCAACTTTCCCCCATACTCCCCCACTTTCCCCCATTCTCCCCAACTATCCCGCATGCTTCCCAACTTTCCCCCATACTCCCCCACTTGCCCCCATACATAAATATTTACTTGCCTACTTCCTGGATGGGCCTGAACTCAGGCAAATTATGGCTATACCTGAACACGGGCCGGGTCTCGCTAGGCCTGGACTCCGGCTTAGCTGGGCCTGGCTGGGCCTAGACTTGGGCCTGTCTGGGCCTGGACTCAGGCAGGACTCGGGCCTGGCTATAACTGCACACGCGCTGGGTCTCCCTGGGCCTAGACTCGGGCCTGTCTGGGCCTGGACTCGACCCTGGTTGGGTCTTCCTAGGCCTGGACACCGCCCTGCCTGGGGCTGGACTTGGGCCTGTCTTGGCCTGGACTCAGGCAGTGCTGGCTTTAACTGGACACGGGCTGGGTCTCGCTAGGCCTGGACTCGGGCCTGTCTGGGCCTAAACTCGAGCAAGGCCTGGCTATAACTGGACATGGGCTGGGTCTCGCTAGGCCTGGACTCTGGCCTGGCTATAACTGGACATGGGCTGGGTCTCGCTAGGTCTGGACTCGGGCCTGTCTGGGCCTGGACTCGGGCAGGGCCTAGTTATAACTGGACCCGGGTTGGGTCTCGCTAGGCCTGGACTCGGGCCTGGACTCGGGCAGGGCCTGGCTATAGCTGAACACCGGCTGGGTCTCTCTAGGCCTGGTCTCGGGCCTGTCTGGGCCTGGACTCGGGCCAGGCCTGCCTATACATGGACTCGGGCCTGGCTATACCTGGACTCGGGCTGGGCCTGGCTATACATGGACTCGGGCCTGGCTATACCTGGACTCGGGCTGGGCCTGGCTATACATGGACTCGGGCCTGGCTATACCTGGACTCGGGCTGGGCCTCGGGAGAGGCCTGCTGAGAGTCAAATAGGTGCAGAGAGGCAGAATTCGGCTCAAAAATCACGCTCAGGAGTCAAATTTCCGACCTTTCAGATATTTTGAAAACTGCAGGAGGGGTTTGGGCAAAATATGAGCTATCGCTGTTTTCAGTAATTAGCATATTTTCGGTATAAAAGGACGTAATTTGAAAATGCTCCCACATACTCCCCCATTTTCTCTCATACTCCCCCACTTTACCCCATACTCCCCCACTTTCCTCCATATTCCTCCACTTTCCCCCATACTCCCCCACTATCCACTATACTTCCCCACTTACCCCCATACTCCCCCACTTTCCCCTATGTTCCTCCACTTTCCCCCATACTCCTCAATTTTCCGCCATACTCCCCCACTTTCCCCCATTCTCCCCAACTATCCCGCATGCTTCCCAACTTTCCCCCATACTCCCCCACTTGCCCCCATACATAAATATTTACTTGCCTACTTCCTGGATGGGCCTGAACTCAGGCAAATTATGGCTATACCTGAACACGGGCCGGGTCTCGCTAGGCCTGGACTCCGGCTTAGCTGGGCCTGGCTGGGCCTAGACTTGGGCCTGTCTGGGCCTGGACTCAGGCAGGACTCAGGCCTGGCTATAACTGCACACGCGCTGGGTCTCCCTGGGCCTAGACTCGGGCCTGTCTGGGCCTGGACTCGACCCTGGTTGGGTCTTCCTAGGCCTGGACACCGCCCTGCCTGGGGCTGGACTTGGGCCTGTCTTGGCCTGGACTCAGGCAGTGCTGGCTTTAACTGGACACGGGCTGGGTCTCGCTAGGCCTGGACTCGGGCCTGTCTGGGCCTAAACTCGAGCAAGGCCTGGCTATAACTGGACATGGGCTGGGTCTCGCTAGGCCTGGACTCTGGCCTGGCTATAACTGGACATGGGCTGGGTCTCGCTAGGTCTGGACTCGGGCCTGTCTGGGCCTGGACTCGGGCAGGGCCTAGTTATAACTGGACCCGGGTTGGGTCTCGCTAGGCCTGGACTCGGGCCTGGACTCGGGCAGGGCCTGGCTATAGCTGAACACCGGCTGGGTCTCTCTAGGCCTGGTCTCGGGCCTGTCTGGGCCTGGACTCGGGCCAGGCCTGCCTATACATGGACTCGGGCCTGGCTATACCTGGACTCGGGCTGGGCCTGGCTATACATGGACTCGGGCCTGGCTATACCTGGACTCGGGCTGGGCCTGGCTATACATGGACTCGGGCCTGGCTATACCTGGACTCGGGCTGGGCCTCGGGAGAGGCCTGCTGAGAGTCAAATAGGTGCAGAGAGTCAGAATTCGGCTCAAAAATCACGCTCAGGAGTCAAATTTCCGACCTTTCAGATATTTTGAAAACTGCAGGAGGGGTTTGGGCAAAATATGAGCTATCGCTGTTTTCAGTAATTAGCATATTTTCGGTATAAAAGGACGTAATTTGAAAATGCTCCCACATACTCCCCCATTTTCTCTCATACTCCCCCACTTTACCCCATACTCCCCCACTTTCCTCCATATTCCTCCACTTTCCCCCATACTCCCCCACTATCCACTATACTTCCCCACTTACCCCCATACTCCCCCACTTTCCCCTATGTTCCTCCACTTTCCCCCATACTCCTCAATTTTCCGCCATACTCCCCCACTTTCCCCATTCTCCCCAACTTTCCGGCATGCTTCCCAACTTTCCCCCATACTCCCCCACTTGCCCCCATACATACATATTTACTTTCCCCTTCCTGGCTGGGCCTGGACTCAGGCAAATTATGGCTATACCTGAACACGGGCCGGGTCTCGCTAGGCCTGGACTCCGGCTTGGCTGGGCCTGGATGTAACAAAATAAGCTGTTGTAAGAATTATCCAGAAGGTTCCAGAAGTCGTGTAAAAGCCTGACCTCTCAACGCGCATTCCTCTGGGGATTAGCAAGTCTGAGTCACAAAATGGCGGACATCTTTGTTCATAGTTTTGTATAATGAATCATTCTGTAGTACTCAGTATTTTAGAGAAATTAGCCTTTATTCATTTTGTATTAAAATGGTATTGTATAATATTACTGGGTACAATATCAAGAGTATTCTAATTATTAGGAGAATGAGTTTAAGTCACCATCAGTGACGTCACTATCCATGACTAGACCTCGGCACGGAAGAATTTGAGTGACCTGGCGGTCACAGGTCACAACAGTTTCCACATTCAGTAATTCTCAAAGTTCAAATAACCATTTTGGGGATCGGGAATAGCTGTTCCTTAAGAGGCTTGTGTAATTTAACTTCAGTAAAATACTTCAACCAATCTGGATCAATTCAGTGCAACAGAGGTTAATTGTTATAACTTAAGCCTTGCTAGTAACTTGGTAAAACTTAGACTATGCGGAAGGATACAATGCTCTAGTCTGAGGAAGACCAGACGAGGAGAGATTAGTGTGTGATCGAGATCAACTGGGAGAGGTCAATGATCTCACCTCTCCCCCAAGATCAGCACTCCACCCAAGCTGGTCAACGTAGAGGTATAGTTGCTATTGTTATTTATAGGGATAGTCAATTCATTGCCAAGTAGGGAGTGGTAGATTGATAGGGAGTGCTCATCTTTAGATTTTGTTTTACTTTTTCTTTTAATAAATTAATTAGTTAGTAATTTGCATTTTCATTATTTCCATGTGTTTGTTATATGTATGTGAATTTGTCCTGGTCACGTGGTCCCTACGAGGTAGAGTTGAATTGGGTTGAGGTACGGTGTGGGTGGCCTTGGGTTGGGGTTGAGGTATGGTGTTGGGTGGCCTCGGGTTGGGGTGTGGATGGAGGTTGGGGTTGAGGTATGGTGTGGGTGGCCTCGGGTTGGGGTGTGGATTGAGGTTGGGGTTGAGGTGTGGTGTGGGTGGCCTGAGGTTGCAATGGGTATGGGGTGGCCTGGAATTGGGATGGGTATGGGGTGGCCTGAGGTTGAAATGGGTATGGGGTGGCCTGGGGTTGGAATGGGTATGGGGTGGCCTGGGGTTGGAATGTGTATGGGGTGGCCTGGGGTTGGAATGGGTATGGTGTGGCCTGGGGTTGGAATGTGTATGGGGTGGCCTGGGGTTGGAATGGGTATGGTGTGGCCTGGGATTGGAATGGGTATGGAGTGGCCTGGGGTTGGGGGAAGGGTTGGTATGGGAATTGAGGATGGGGTTGGTATGGGAATTGAGGATGGGGTTGGTATGGGAGGTGGGTTTGGGGTTGTTGTAGTGACGGATGAGGTGTACCTAGGTGTTGTAGTATTGGTGTTATATGGGGTAGTTCCTCCTGTTGGTGGGGCTGTTCCTGTTCCCGTTGAACGGGTTGCTGGTGGTGTTCTCTACTGACCGAAGTGGGACGTCCTTCCGTACTAACTGAAGCCCCTTGTCCAGCTCCCTGTCTGCCCTGTTGGCATGGCGTCGATGTTATTTGTGGGGGAACCCAAGACGACTCTCCCCACTCTTGGGACGACTCCTCGCAAGACTCCCCACTCATGTCAATAATCGTATCTCTACTGGGATGGAAAGATACCCTCGCCTGCCCAGTCCCATGCGGAACCCGTGAACTCGTCGCTTCATTTCCACTGACCCCACCTGTCACGTCAGCTGAGCTACCTGAGCGGTTCCTCGTGGTGTCGGAAGAGGTGCTGTCCTCTACACTTCCACTCCCACTGGTCCCCACTGACTGGTCACTGTCTGGGTTAAACATTTCCTGTGATTCCTGGTGTGCCATGTCTCTTGTAACTAGCCTTTAGTACATCCTCGACCCGGACTCACTACAACCGTGATCTTACACAAATAAAAAAAAATCAACTCTTTTCTAAGAGAAAACTACTAAATTCCCAAAATAGGAAATACACCGATTTATCGAGAGAATCGCTGAAGTGAATTCGATGAATGAGTGTCTGCCCCGCACTCGTGTCTGACCGTGAAATATCCCGCAGTTCTATTGCTGAAACCTAAGTCCTTTACGTTAAAAAAAATTAAAGAATCAAATTTATATAAAACAATTTAAATGATAACGCAGCTAACGCACAGCACTCGTGATGGATTAATAAAGAATATTTACTGTACTTTAGTACTAAACGCACTTGAAATGAGCAGCGTGGCCACTGATGACTGATGGAGCGGGACCAGCTGCGCTGAAAAAAACTAAGTCTTGCGCTTTTTCGCTTAAACGCTGAAAAATCAAAATTTTGTTCTGAAGGAAAATAACTAGTTTTACGTTAATAAACCGCTCTAGCGATTAATATAGACACCCAGGACATATATTTGCTTGCCAAAATTTGAATTTCCCCCAAAAACTGCGTTTCTTCTCAACTACTGGACTCTTGCACTTGAACAAAAATAATCTATCACCCAAAATATCGCAAAACTCCCTTAATTCGCAAAAAATGGGTTTTTCGTTCCCAGATATAAATACGTTATTATTTAATACTGACGTTGTATACAGAACAATGCTGACACATCGGGCGGTTTCAACACTCATTAATTCGAATTTTTGTCAAAATCCGATGTTTTCACCTCACTTGGACTCGGACAAAAATACAACACGATTTTCTCGAAAAATAACTTAATTCGGCAAAAATGTAATTATCACTGTTTAATGCTTAAGAACAGAATTACGTCCCTTGCGCGCACTAGAGAGTAATACTGACCCTAGAATATACACGAAACATGAAAATACGAATTTTCGCCAAAAATGTACGATTCTAGCCCAAGCTGGACTTAGAAAATTTTCCACCTACGTTTCTACTGAAAACAGAATTCTAAGTCTAAGAACACAATCCTACCGTCTTACTGGTAAAAACTAGCAAATATCACTCGCATCGACTGGGGAATCCTAATGACGCCCAGATCATACACGTGACCCACGTATACAAATTAATTACAGTTAACGACTTTCCGACGTTGACTTAGCCGAAAACTTATCCCGAAATACTTAGAAATATTTCCCGAACTCTATTAAACATTTACAACGAAATTACTATCCCTTAAACTCCTTCACTAACTATAGCGGCCAACCTATAGTCCTTATGTTCAGAGGATTAACTACACTCTAGCAACAACGCCTCTGACTTAGACTAATACAACAGGGAATAGCAAAGCTTAATGTACGCACTTAGCCTAATATGGAAGAAAATGTTAAACACTTGGGAAATTTTTTTAACCGGGGATTGAATTTAGGGGAATCAAAAATTAATCTCTAGAACAACGCAAACAAACGGAATTACTTTATAAATTTAGTATACTTAATTCAAAGATACACTCGACTTAATCCTATAATTGCTCGTACTGGCTCGCCGTACCGCACCTAGCCTAGGGGTCTCGACCATCTAGGTTCTAACAGAGCGACACGCAGCTTTCAGCAACAATTAAGACTAGAGACGACTCAACCTCCACTAAGTGCTAAGTGCGATCACTTAGTTATTGAATCGCTGCTAGGTAGGTTACTAGTCCATCCCTCGGAGGCCGCAACACCCTTCACGGATTTACGTTTTTCCTAGCGTTTTGGGTCGTCTAATAACGCCCTTGGACTATCTCCTGGCGTCCCACAGATAAATCCGCCCAGACAGACAAGGAACTGCTGTTGAGAGTATGGCGGCTCCCAACACCTCTGAATTAATTGCAATGGGTCGAGTATGGTACCCAGTCCAATCAACTCGGAGCGGTCTCCTTAGCCAATAAATCTTAACCGCCTAATCTTACTAACTAAACCTTAATCATATCAGCCCGCATGAACCCAAGATTCGCCAATCCCCACTCAAACGCACTGTGGTCAGGCGCACTGCTAATCCTGGCCCGCGGCTATCTCCCTAGCATCCACGCACGTGTTCGAATGGCTAGACGCGTGAGCCTTTCAACAATTTCAAACAAAATTGTTGAAACCACCGCTGTGCACCATTGTAACACGGGAAGGGTTGTTCTCGAATGATCTTTCCTGCCTTTTCCCCCTCTACCCGTATTCTTACTCTTTATTCTCTACCAAGGGACTCCAAAACTTTTACTAAAGCAGACTCCACGCCGCGTGGTCCTAAGACGATTGACCGACTTAGGATTCTACAACCCGTATGACGTGACCTAGGCTTTGAGCAAAACCCTAGAGTCGCCTCCGCCACCACCACCAGACCAGTAACACTGAGCAATGATCGAGGTCTGGATCGATCATGCTAATTAATCAACCTTGGGGCTTGATCCCCACTAGTAACTTATGACCTTGGAACTTGAGTGTGGAATTATTTAAAAAAATCAACGGTAAAGATGACTTCCGATTTGGTGTTAGAATCGGCGCCCAATTCAACTCTGCCTCGTAGGGACCATGTGACCAGGACAAATTCACATACATATAACAAACACATGGAAATAATGAAAATGCAAATTACTAACTAATTAATTTATTAAAAGAAAAACTAAAACAAAATCTAAAGATGAGCACTCCCTATCAATCTACCACTCCCTACTTGGCAATGAATTGACTATCCCTATAAATAACAATAGCAACTATACCTCTACGTTGACCAGCTTGGGTGGAGTGCTGATCTTGGGGGAGAGGTGAGATCGTTGACCTCTCCCAGTTGATCTCGATCGATCACACACTAATCTCTCCTCGTCTGGTCTTCCTCAGACTAGAGCATTGTATCCTTCCGCATAGTCTAAGTTTTACCAAGTTACTAGCAAGGCTTAAGTTATAACAATTAACCTCTGTTGCACTGAATTGATCCAGATTGGTTGAAGTATTTTACTGAAGTTAAATTACACAAGCCTCTTAAGGAACAGCTATTCCCGATCCCCAAAATGGTTATTTGAACTTTGAGAATTACTGAATGTGGAAACTGTTGTGACCTGTGACCGCCAGGTCACTCAAATTCTTCCGCGCCGAGGTCTAGTCATGGATAGTGACGTCACTGATGGTGACTTAAACTCATTCTCCTAATAATTAGAATACTCTTGATATTGTACCCAGTGATATTATACAATACCATTTAATACAAAATGAATAAAGGCTAATTTCTCTAAAATACTGAGTACTACAGAATGATTCATTATACAAAACTATGAACAAAGATGTCCGCCATTTCGTGACTCAGACTTGCTAATCCCCAGAGGAATGCGCGTTGAGAGGTCAGGTCCTTACACGACTTCTGGAACCTTCTGGATAATTCTTACAACAGCCTATTTGGTACATTGACTTGGGCCTCTCTGGGCCTGTACTCGGGCAGGGCCTGGCTATAGCTGAATACGGGTTGGGTCTCGCTAGGCCTGGACTCCGGCCTGTCTAAGCCTGGACTCGGGCAGGACTCGGGCCTGGTTATAACTGGACACGGGCTGGGTCTCGCTAGGCGTGGACTCGGGCCTGTCTGGGCCTGGACTCGGGAAGGGACTGGCTATAGCTGAACACGGGCTGCGTTTCTCAAGGACTGGACTCGGGCCTGTCTGGGCCTGGACTTGGGCAGGGCCTGGCTATAACTGAACACGGGCTGGGTCTCCCTAGGCCTAGACTCGGGCCTGTCTGGGCCTGGACACGACCCTTGTTGGGTCTCCCTAGGCCTGGACACCGCCCTGCCTGGGGCTGGACTTGGGCCTGTCTGGGCCTGGACTCAGGCAGTGCCTGGCTATAACTGGACATGGGCTGGGTCTCGCTAGGTCTGGACTCGGGCCTGTCTGGGCATGGCCTAGTTATAACTGGACCTGGGTTGGGTCATGCTAGGCCTGGACTCGGGCAGGGCCTGGCTATAGCTGAACACCGGCTGGATCTCGCTAGGCCTGGTCTCGGGCCTGTCTGGGCCTGGACTCGGGCCTGGCTATACCTGGACTCGGGCTGGGCCTCGGGAGAGGCCTGCTGAGAGTCAAATAGGTGCAGAAAGTCAGAATTCGGCTCAAAAATCATGCTCAGGAGTCAAATTTCCGACATTTCAGATATTTTGAAAACTGCAGGGGGGTTTGGGCAAAATATGACCCATCGCTGTTTTCAGTAATTAGCATATTTTCAGTATAAAAGGACGTAATTTGAAAATGCTCCCACATACTCCCCCATTTTCTCTCATACTCCCCCACTTTACCCCATACTCCCCCACTTTCCTCCATATTCCTCCACTTTCCCCCATACTCCCTCACTATCCACTATACTCCCCCACTTTCCCCCATACTCCCCCACTTTCCCCCATACTCCCCCACTTTCCCCTATTGTCACGGGGGGTGGGCCGGGGCTCTGCTAGCATTCAGCTGCTAGGGGCTCAAAAGGCCGAATACTCAGCCCCTCCGACTCCCGGGATTCACCGGAGTCTCCTTGGTCACACAGGAGAGGACCAACAATGCCCACCTCTGCAGGTCTTTGCTTCCACCACAAAAGGGGGGTGCCACTGATTCACCCTGGAAGCCCTTCAGTCAAACACGGGGAAACTGCTGTTAACAGTTCCGGCCTAGACCCGTGGAGGAGTGAAGGAAGATTCAGGCTTACCTTATAACCATAACCTCCCTGAGTCTTGCCTGCCAGACAAAAAGGTTGCAGGAACTCCTTTTCCGCCTGTCTTCACTATATTCTTTTTAACAAGGTCGCCAACTGGGTTATTATATCTGCACCCCAGCACTGCAGTTCAGTGGGTGAATTATATATTGTTTGTAGCCAGAAGATTGCTACTCCCATAGATCTGCTACTAGACTGTCGGCCCAGGGTACTCTCCCAGGAAGGTCTGTGTGGCTTTACCTCTCTCTAGCCACCACGTTACTAGTTGCCACCATTCAGGCACTGATACTGATCGGATGGCGAAGGGTACACTTTTATATAAGTCCGTGCTGTCTTAACCACTCTCCAGGCAATAAGAACTTCTATAGAGAACGTAGTGTTCCCTAGGTGGTACTATGATAACCTTCGTGTATGCTCATAGAGAAATATTATAAATGGAGGCACACTTAAGCACAATGATAAAATGTGTGAATTTACTGATGCAAATTACATGAACACACATACAATCACAAGTAATACATGGATATGAAAATATGGATAATAAGTCTGGAGATCGTCAGCCTCTTCTTCCACGACCTCCAACACTCCTTCAACTGGGCAGAAAGACAGGAGTCCCACACTCTCTCACAGGAGGGCCTCTTCACCACGTCGGCACCTCTTCTTGACTGTCCTGCCATCCATACACACTGTCCCCTCTGACAGTCCTGGACACAAGCTGCCTTGCAGCCTATTCTACTACTAAAGTATTAATGTCCTGTTGCCACATACATAAGTAAACATTGTGGCCTAACTAGCCTACTCACACAAGGGGTAATGGGAGGGAAAATGATCTACCTTACAATCCTGGCTCACGACGCCTGTCCCTCGATGGTGTGAGGTTCCCACGCTTCCTGAGTCGATCCTTGACGATCCAGGAACGTTCCACAGGTCCTCAGGTGTCGTGGAACCTTCGAGTCGTCGCCGTTCCAATCCCTGAGATTCAGCTACCCCAATCCTGGTTCATCGATGGGCGCTGAGCTAATCACTATTTTCCCACACTCGCCCCTTCCACAAGGCGTTGCTCCTTGTCCTAGGAACGGTGGCGTCCTTCCAAAACCCTCAGTGGATGTGACCCGGTCACAGCTAGGCTTGCCCACCACACCTTTTCAGGCCCTCAACGTCCAGCGTCGCCGCCCAGCGTCGTCGCCGAATATTTTCAAGTTTGGCACTCTTTTGCTCAATAAACTTGGTTCCTTTTTGCTTCCCAGAAGCGCGGGGTCTCCAATACGTGAGATGGGCTGCGATAGCCAGCTCTAATCCACTAAGAAAGGCTTGTAGAGCCTCAAATCCTTGAGAGATGACCGAGGTGCGTTCTCTCTCTTCCAACGTCAGGTCAACTCTGACGTTGGCGCCGCCCGGTGCACTCGGTGACGTCACGGCGGGCCCTGATTGGTCGCCCGCGACCTAAGTCGGCCAATCCGCGATCGGCTAGTGTCCTTTTCAAAACGTCATATCTGCAGTAGGGGATACTCTTTCATTTTATATCAGGGCGCCAATTTCGCCTTACTTACAACTTATAATGTAACTTTCTCCCTTAACTGGCAGCCGGTCTGGTCGCCACATATATCAATAGACTCCCTGAACCTCAGAGAATCAGTAGGAAGAGCTGATTTGACTCTTAAAGCGGGCAAACGAGAGAAATAGGAGAGGGCACCGTAACATACCCCTCCCCTTAAAATAAGAGTCATATCGGAAGAGCAGCACTCAAGAGGGCAACCTATACTCTTCCTCCCTCCGTTCCTGAAGTGTCACTCCTCCAGTTGGTGACGTGGCTCGTACCACCTTGCCAGTCACTTGCCTCATTATATCTCCACCTCGCATAGGACCGGGTGTGATGGGTGTTCCCTGAACACCTACAAGAAATCCTCTCTCCGTGGCTACGAGTGTACTCCAATGGCTCGTTACCACTGTAAGATTCAGTGCATGCAGCGCCTCCACCGCGTCGTGCACTCCGAGATAGTCTTGCACTTCCACTGCGTCCTACAGGTACTCCATGTTTCCTCTTATGAGCTCCTCTTTGCCAATCTTCTCTCTTCTCGGTTCCTCTTCTCCCATAGGTGCGTTGTCTCCTCACAGTGGCACTTGTCACCTGTACTCCATCCAGCAGCTTCCCCTCTTCCACACTAGGCTTTTGCGATGGCCCAATGCCCCTCTGGTTAGGCTGGCGCCTACCCGGGGTGTACCTATTCCCTGCTTTCTTCATATTGCCTTTCCTATACCATTCGCTCCTTCGTTCCCGACGAACATTTTCACTCCTCCATGAGATTCTCTTCCCTGCAGACGTCTTCTTCGGTTCGTGGTTGGGCTAATCCACCTCCCTGTAGCTCACCTCACCACGGTGGTTCATCTTGCACCTACCACTATTCATCTGGCTGGCATAGGGTGCACTGCGTCATGGCTCCTCCACTCTGCCCCTCACTGCCATTCGCTCATCCACTGAGCTTATTTTATTCACGTTTCTGTGTGGAGGGAGTGCGGTCTGCAGCCTCTTCACTGCCCCAGGCGTTTGTACAGCTGCTCCTTGCCACTCCTCCACACGCATCATCAGGCTTAGTCGGAGGTCCTCGTCGGGGTTTTCCACGACCTCCGACGACCTCTCTGCACTCTCGCCCTCGTTGTCGTCGTCTCTGGCGATGTTTCCCCTGGCGAAGTCGGCTTCCTCACTACCATCCGGAACGACTGATACCTCACCTGGCAGGGTTGTACCGCTGCTTGAAACATAGGCACTCCTGGCCCAATCGGGTTGTATCCTGCCTCCTCCGAGGTCATTACCCAGCACCATCTGTATATGTTCTAGGGGTAATTTAGGGGCTACAGCTACTATAGCTTTCTTGACTCCACAGTCGGCAATCAGCTGTACTTCGTGAAGTGGCAACCTGTATTCCTCCCCCACACTGTGTATCCTCACCACTCCCACAGGTGAATCATTAAATTCCTTGGGGAGGGAGAATACTCCTGGTTACCAATACTTATGTCAGCACCCGTATCTCGAAGAACGGCAACCTCCACTGGGTCTGACTTTCCAAACTTCACGTTGGCCCCGAAAACGAAGGGATGTTCACCCAACTTCATTTCCCAACCATTCACGTTGGGTCCACTATAATATAAGGTGTGAACAAACACTCTCTCCTCTTCCAACATTAGTCCTATATTCCTTTGGTGCTCCTCACACTCGCGGGCATAATGTCCTCTCACACCACAGTTGAAGCATCGGCTGCCTCCCCTGGGCGGCCACTCGCCAGTCCCTCTGGCGGTACCACTTGCAGACGTCCCCTGGGTCCTCCTTGGACTCCCTGTCGTCGTGTCCGGGACTGCAGCACTTGCACCCGAGCTAGGTCCACTGCTCACAGCTTGGGGCTTCTTCCCCGCGTCCCTTGAGCTCTTGAACTGGGTTATCTCATTGGGCACACTACTCTTGGGAGAGTCCCCACCCGTCCTCGCTCCTCCTGAACTCTTAAGGTTCCCTCCCGACCTGGGGTAAGGCGAGTGTCTGGGTGGCCCCTCCCTCCTGAGATGTAATGCCTCCTCCAGCATGTCGGCTCGATCCGCTGCAGCCTTCAGGTCCTTAATTCCTGCTTCTCTCACCCTTACTCGCAACTCAGGATGGAGCACCGACATAAACTTCTCCATCACTATCAGTCGTTTGATATCATCCGCCGACTCCGCTTCTTCCGCCTTCAACCATCGTAGGAATTTCTGTTCCATATCCCTGGCGGTCTCGGCGTAAAACTTCCCCAACGCTCTTGTACACTCTCTGAACCGCTTCCGGTACATCTCGGGAGTCAGCCGGAATGAGTGGAGCACCGCATTCTTAATCGCGTCGTAACTAGTACACTCCTCTAGGTCCAGCATGTTGTAGGCTTCCCGGGCCTCACCAGTCAACCTGCTCTGGACCAGAGCAGCCCAATCATCTTCCCGCCACTCCTTCAGAGTTGCTATCCGTTCAAAGTGTTCGAAGAACGCCTCAGCTTCTTGTGGTTCGAACGTAGGTAAGTCACGTTCCCTTACCTTGAGGTCATCCCACCGTGCAGGCAGTGAGGGCAGACCACGTTCAACGCGACGCAATTCGACTTCTTTCTTTGCCTTTATCTCCTCCAGTCGCAGTTGTCTCTCTCCTTCTTCTCACTGCAGCTGCAGCCGTGCTTCTCGCTCATGCTCCTCTCGCTGCAGCTCAGCTGCACGTTCCTCTCGTTGCAGCTGCAGCCGTGCTTCTCTCTCCTCTCGTCGCAGCTGGGCTTCCAGTTGCATCTTCATTATTTCCAGTCGCAGGCTCCTCTTACTACAGCTGGACCTTCCACTGCTCCCATGTTCACTGTGAATTCCCTCCACACTGGTAGGCGCTTGGGGTGGCTCTAGTCGGGACGGTTCACCTTGCGACGGCTCTCCTCGGGACGGCTCCTCTCCCGTCGCCTCCTCTCGAGCTGTGAGCTGTGCCATGATCTCTATCTTTCGCTCCGCTACCTTAGTCGTCCTCAACCTAATCCCAAAGTGGTTTGCCACTTGTTGGAGCTGGGCCTTGGTACACTCTTCCAAAATTCTCTCGTCCTTTGTGTCAATAAATTTCTTTACTTTGTCCTCCTCCATCTCTATATCATTGAGCATACACGACAGCACAAACAAGTTAGTAGGCACTAATTTCACCGTTTCAGTCCCTTAGCTGGTTGAGTAACAGTACTACTGAATAGACTGGCCACACTGTATTAGTACCCTGGCAACACTTGTCTTGAAATTTGGGCCACACTGTAGCTTGATCCCCGCTTCCTGGCGAAGTTCCCAGTTCTTAGCTACTGGGGTTCGAATCCTGGCAAGGTCGCCAGTTCTCTGTCACGTGGGGGTGGGCCGGGGCTTTGCTAGCACTCAGCTGCTAGGGGCTCAAAAGGCCGAATACTCAGCCCCTCCGACTCCCGGGATTCACCGGAGTCTCCTTGGTCACATAGGAGAGGACCAACAATGCCTCACCTTTTCAGGCCCTCAACGTCCAGCGTCGCCGCCGAATATTTTCAAGTTTGGCACTCTTTTGCTCAATAAACTTGCTTCCTTTTTGCTTCCCAGAAGCGCGGGGTCTCCAATACGTGAGATGGGCTGCGATAGCCAGCTCTAATCCACTAAGAAAGGCTTGAAGAGCCTCAAATCCTTGAGAGATGACCGAGATGCGTCCTCTCGCTTCCAAGGTCAGCTCAACTCTGATGTTGGCGCCGCCCGGTGCACTCGGTGACGTCACGGTGGGCCCTGATTGGTCGCCCGCGACCTAAGTCGGCCAATCCGCGATCGGCTAGTGTCCCTTCCAAAAGTCATATCTGCAGTAGGGGATACTCTTTCATTTTATATCAGGGCGCCAATTTCGCCTTACTTACAACTTATAATGTAACTTTCTCCCTTAACTGGCAGCCGGTCTGGTCGCCACATATATCAATAGACTCCCTGAACCTCAGAGAATCAGTAGGGAGAGCTGATACGACTCTTAAAGCGGGAAAACGAAAGAAATAGGAGAGGGCACCGTAACACTATGCTCCTCCATTTTCCCCCATACTCCTCAATTTTCCGCCATACTCCCCCACTTTCCCCCATTCTCCCCAACTTTCCCGCATGCTTCCCAACTTTCCCCTATACTCCCCAACTTGCCTCCATACATGCATATTTACTTTTCCCTTCCTGGATGGGCCTGGACTCAGGCAAATTATGGCTATACCTGAACACAGGCCGGGTCTCACTAGGCCTGGACTCTGGCTTGGCTGGGCCTGGACTTGGGCCTCTCTGGGCCTGGACTCGGGCAGGGCCTGGCTATAACTGAATACGGGTTGGGTCTCGCTAGGCCTGGACTCTGGCAGGGCCTGACTATACCTGAACACGGGCCGGGTCGTGCTAGGCCTGAACTTCGTCCTGGCTGGGCCTAGACTCGGGCCTGTCTGGGTCTGGACTTGGTCAGGGCCTGGCTATAGCTGGACATGGGCTTGGTCTCACTAGGCCTGGACTCGGGCCTGTCTAAGCCTGGACTCGGGCAGGACTCGGGCCTGGTTATAACTGGACACGGGCTGGGTCTCGCTAGGCCTGGACTCGGGCCTGGCTATAACTGGACACGGGCTGGGTCTCGCTAGGCCTGGACTCGGGCCTGGCTATAACTGGACACGGGCTGGGTCTCGCTAGGCCTGGACTCGGGCCTGGCTATAACTGGACACGGGCTGGGTCTCGCTAGGCCTGGACTCGGGCCTGGACTCGTCCAGGGACTGGCTATAGCTGAACACCGGCTGGGTCTCGCTAGGCCTGGTCTCGGGCCTGTCTGGGCCTGGACTCGGGCAGGGCCTGGCTATACATGGACTCAGGCCTGGCTATACCTGGACTCGGGCTGAGCTTTGGGAGAGGCCTGCTGCGAGTCAAATAGGTGCACAGAGTCAGAATTCGGCTCAAAAATCACGCTCAGGAGTAAAATTTCCGACATTTCAGATATTAAAAAAAACTGCAGGGGGGTTTGGGCAAAATTTGACCCATCGCCGTTTTGAGTAATCTGCATATTTTCGGTATAGAATGTCGTAATTTGGAAATGAAAATCGGTGCAGAGTCAGAATTCGGCTCAAAAATCACGCTCGGGAGTAAAATTTCCGACATTTCAGATATTAAAAAAAACTGCAGGGGGGTTTGGGCAAAATATCATTAATCGCCGTTTTAAGTAATTAGCATATTTTCGGTATAAAAGTTCGAAATTTGAAATGAAAATAGGTGGAGAGAGTCAGAACTCGGCTCAAAAATAAAGCTCAGGAGTCAAATTTCCGACATTTCAGATATTTTGAAAACTGCAGGGGGGGGGGCAAAATATGACCCATCGCCGTTTTCGGTAATTAGCATCTTTTCGGTATAAAAAGTCGTAATATGAAAATGAAAATAGGTGCTGAGAGTCAGAATTCTGCCCAAAAATCACGCTCAGGAGTCAAATTTCTGACATTATACATATTAAAAAAATCCAGGGAGGGGGGGTTTGGGCAAAATATGACCCATCGCTGTTTTCTGTAATTTGCATATTTTCTGTATAAAATGTCGTAATTTGAAAATGAAAATAGGTGCAGAGAGTATGAATTTGACTCAAAAATCACGCTCAGGAGGCAAATTTCCGACATTTTAGATATTTTGAAAACTGCAGAGGGGTTTGATCAAAATATGACCCATCGCCCTTTTCAGTAATTTGCATATTTTCTGTATAAAATGTCGTAATTTGAAAATGAAAACAGGTGCAGAGAGTCAGAATTCGGCTAAAAAATAATGCTCAGGAGTCAAATTTCCGACATTTCAGATATTTTGAAAACTGCAGGAGGGGTTTGGGCAAAATATGACCCATCGCTGTTTTCAGTAATTAGCATATTTTCGGTATAAAAGGACGTAATTTGAAAATGCTCCCCCATTTTCTCTCATACTCCCCCACTATCCCCTATACTTCTCCACTTTCCCCCATACCCCCCCCCACTTTTCCCCATACTCCCCCACTATCCCCGATACTCCCCAACTTTCCCCCATGCTTTCCCACTTTCCTCCATATTCCTCCACTTTCCCCCACTATCCCCTATTTTCCCCAATACTCCCCCACGCTCCTCCACTTTCCCCCATACTCCCCCATTCTCCCCGACTTTTCCCCATTCTCCCCAACTTTCCTGCATGCTTCCCAACTTTCCCCCATACTCCCCCACTTGCCCCCATACATACATATTTACTTTCCCCTTCCTGGATGGGCCTGGACTCAGGCAAATTATGGCTATACCTGAACACGGGCCGGGTCTCGCTAGGCCTGGACTCTGGCTTGGCTGGGCCTGGACTTGGGCCTGTCTGGGCCTGTCTGGGCCTGGCTGGGCCTGGCTGGGCCTAGACTTGGGCCTGTCTTGGCCTGGACTCGGGCAAGGCCTGGCTATAGCTGGATACGGGTTGGGTCTCGCTAGGGCTGGACTCGGGCCTTTCTGGGCCTGGACTTAGGCAGAGCCAGGCTATACCTGAACACGGGCTGGGACTCTCTAGGTCTGGACTCCGTCCTGGCTGGGCCTAGACTCGAGCCTGTCTGGGTCTGGACTTGGTCAGGGCCTGGCTATAGCTGGACACGGGCTGGGTCTCACTAGGCCTGGACTCGGGCCTGTCTACGCCTGGACTCGGGCAGGACTCGGGCCAGGCTATACCTGGACACGGGCTGGGTCTCGCTAGGCCTGGACTCGGGCCTGGCTGGGCCTGGACATGGGAAGGGACTGGCTATAGCTGTACACTGGCTGCGTTTCTCAAGGCCTGGACTCGGGCCTGGACTTGCGCAGGGCCTGGCTGTAACTGAATACGGGTTGGGTCTCGCTAGGCCTGGACTCGGGCCCGCCTGGGCCTTGGAGTCGGGCAGGGCCTGGCTATACCTGGACATGGGCCGGGCTTCGCTAGGGCTGGACTCGGGCAGGGCCTAGTCATAACTGGACCCGGACCTAAAATGACCGAACCTAACCCTACCTAACCTAACCTATCCTAATTTAACCTAAACTATCACAACTAAGTAAATAATTAATGTTCTGAATACAATACAATAATAATAATTCAAATATACTAATTGGAAGCATTTTATTAAAAATAAAGAAAATCACTCGGCCTATTAGGCAAATCTGGGCCTTGCATAGTAGGCAGAGAAGTGCGTTCTGGCTACTAGTGTAATATATTTATTTATATATATTATATTATATATATATATTATATATATATATATATATATATATATATATATATATATATATATATATATATATATATATATATATATATATATATATATATATCACACACACTCATGGCATGCTCAATAATTTATCTAACGGTTCCATATATCATAACCAGAGTCTGTATCATTAAACAAAATAGTGTATAAATATTTATTTACAATAATGAAATATACATTTCACATACATTTTCAGTCACCTGGTGAAGAATTTATTATATCAACCTGAATCAAGAGTTCCAGCTAAACAAATACACTAAAGCACAATTCTTTTATTCAGGAGTTAAATACTGTACTGCTGCTTTATCTAAATTTAACCAAAGACTATTAATTTTTGCAATTACATTGCAGCAGCCATAGAGTTACTTGTCTTTAGTGAAGGTAAAGTCATACTTCCTGTAGTCCATGCCACCCATCTTGTGTTCAAATTTCGGGATCAATTGATATCCATGGTCCTTTCCATCCTTGTAGAGAACAGCAATACAACCAAGGGCAAATCCTAGTGGTATACCCACTCTGAATGAACGTTCTGAAAAATACTAGCTCTCTTAACACGTTAAAGCAATAACATGATGCTTAACACAAGTACTGTATGTACCTCATAGCAGTAGATTAATATACAAGAAAATTATTCCCTTAAGCCATCTAAGAGTAACTGGGTGAAGGAGTAAAAAAGAGGGGTATAGTGGTCTGGGGGATTGAATCTGGTGCTGGGGGTTTTGACCTTTGGCCAGTCTGCACAGACTCATGGCACACCTGGTGATGTCGTGAACTCCAAAACGATGGTCCCAATGGGAGCTAAGCCTAACCCCTTCTCCTGGGCCCCGATTGGTTAAAAGAAGAAGGAACCATTAAAATGTGTAGCGCAAAGAGCTACCTGTGCTAGGCGAGCTGCCTCATTCAAATGTGGGCACTAACATTATATGCATCTATTGTCCATTGACCCAAGATATCTGTGTGTGCTAACCTGAATTTCATCAAATTGACTATGATTTTTATAGGGAATTCACCAATTAGCTACAAATCAACCCTCACATTTCCCACTATTGTCGTAGAATAATAGTAGGAAAAGATAAGTCTCCTACTTCTTGTGGCCAAGTGCAAAACCTGTACCAAGGCTAAAGAAAAAACATGATTGATATAGCAGTACAATAAGTGGATCAGCGTGTGTGGGACAGAGTAACCTGTATGAGGGGGTGAATTTGCCGACATGTTATATAGAGCAGAGACCTGGATGATCTCATATTTGGTGGCCTAGAAACCTTCCTTGCCACATACCTTCACAAAAAATACTTGCCCACCACATGAGTGGAATTGTTGGAAGTGCTATGTGCAGCTTCCAGTTGACATACCATGGGCAATCTTCATTGTGTCATTTGTCTACACTACTTGTCAAATTTCATTATGTACTATAATAAAACACCATTCCATAGAATTAATTACTAATCTAGGAAATCAGAAACTTCTATTACAAAGAGATTAAAAAAAGGTTAATTACATACTCTACAAGGTAGAGTTTTTAAGGGGGGGGGTGATATGACTGAAATATCAAAAATGTATGCAGGGGGATACTAAATATTAATATGGTGCTAAAAATAAAAAAGGTAAGGTAATTATCAAAAGAAGGCACCAAACCGGGAAGGCTATGTTGCACCATCAAAGTGCGAAATAATCAGAGGGCGCTAAATATCACCAAGAATGCCAGTATGAGAACAAAAAGGCGAACGATATCAAAAGTATTCGATTCACCTAGAATTCTATCGAGGGACAAGTGACCGCGAGGGACGGTCAGAAAGCAAGACACACGCTCGTCCTGGAAGTCAGGACATTCAACAAGGATATGCACAACTGTAAGAGGACAACGCAATTCGGACAATAAGGAGCAGGGCGGCGCTCCATTAAGTGACCGTGGGTTAAGCGAGTATGACCAACCCGCAGCCGTGCCAAAGCAGTTTCCCACCGCCGGTTACGGTGGCAGGAGGAAGGCCACAGGGACACACTACGTTTGAGAGTACGCAGCTTGTTACCAACCACAGAGGACCAACAACCCTGCCAACAGGCAAGAATGGAAGAATGAATAACAGGATAAAAGTCGGAATAAGGAATACCTTTACGGGAGATGGGACAAGAACGGATAGCTTCCTTAGAGCGGCATCCGCACGCTCATTGAAAGAAACACCAATATGGCTGGGAACCCAGCAAAACTCTACTGATTTAAATTTACTAGAAATAAGAAACAGCCAATGTTGAATCTCGATGACCACCGGATGGACAGGATTAAAGAAATCTAGAGCCATGAGGGCAATACGAGAGTCAACCACAACCACAAAGGAGGAATGAGAATGAGAAAGCAAGAGACGAAGAGCATAGAGAATAGCATAAAGTTCTGCTGTAAAGACGCTAGCCTCCGAAGGGAGGCGACACATATAAGTACGGTCAGGAAAAACAACAGAGTAGCCCACACCGTCCGCAGACTTAGACCCATCGGTGAAGATGGAAATAGAGTGGGAGTGCGAAGAAAAGTGCTCAGGGAAGAGGCTTTTCAGAATTGTAGGAGGGGTAAAGGCTTTAGTAACACAAGTCAAGGACGTACAAAACTTGGGAAGGGGGACTCTCCACGGAGGTAAGGAAGGAACAATACGAGGAGAAACATTAGAAATATGAACAGAAAGAGAATCCTGTAAGCAAGATAACCGGACAGAAAGTGGGAGACGATGAAGAGGAACAGGGGCTACAGGAGGAGGAAAAGTCAATGCACGACAGAGGCGAGAGGAAGGATGTTGGAAGGACCGCGCAAGATAGCGAAGACAGTAGCGATCACGGCGGTCCTGAAGAGAGAAAGCCAGTGTCAACATACAAACTAAGGGCGGGAGTCGAACGAAAGGCACCAGAGCTGAGACGGAACCCAGTATGGTGCAAAGCATCAAGACGGCGAATAGTAGAAGGAGAAGCAGAAGAGTAAGCAGGGCAACCATAATCGAGTTTAGACAGGACGAGAGAGGAGTGCAAATAGAGGAGCGTGCGCCTATCCGCTCCCCAAGAAGTATGGGACAAAACCTTAAGGAGGTTAAGGGCCTTAGAGCATTCAACTCGGAGGTAAGAGATATGGGCTGACCAAGACAAACGAGTGTCAAAGACTAACCCCAAAAGCTTCGCGGAATCCCTGTACACAATGGGATGACCATAAAGCGACAAAGAGGGACGAAGAACTACATGCTTCCGAGTAAAAGTCATAGCACAAGTCTTAGACGCAGAGAACTTTAAGCCATGATCGGTGGCCCCAAGACGACACGGCATCAATCGCAAGTTGAAGCCGCCGTTGAAGGAGAGGGGAATCATCACCCCGACAGCAAAGGGTAAGATCATCGACATAGAGAGCAGAGAAGACACCAGAAGGAAGAGAGGAAAGAAGACCGTTGAGGGCAACTAGAAAAAGAGTAGTGCTCAGAACACTACCCTGGAGTACACCCTCATACTGCTGAAAAGGGGCAGAGAGAGCAGTATGCTAAAAATAAAAAATAAAAGAAAATTGGACAAATTTAGATTCTAAAAATATCTATGTATATATATTGGCTTGGAAATAGGGTTATAGATTTAAAGAACAAATTACTTTTTAACACAATACATAGAGATTTGCTGGATTGTTTCAAGTACTGTAGAAGCTCGATAATCCGGGGCCCGCCGATCCGGAAAATACACTAATCCGGCAAAAATCTTGACCAGATAAAGTTATTTCCCTATTTGGCCAAAATGTCCTTAGAACCTGGACTAGCAGATATTTGGCCACATCAGCGTATACTGTTAGAGAGTCAAGATCCGACCCGGTTAACTTGCTACCGATGTTGCCCAATCTGGACAAGCCGGACAAGTAGAGATTATTCCGGATCACAAAGGCAAGCTTCGGGCTGTACCGTATTAATCCCATATAGCTGTGGCTCGAGGAGTGTGATGTAGGAGGGGTGGGGTGGGTGGGTAGTGTCGGGAGAGAGGGGAGCATTGGGAAGGACTGCCTGGGGAATAAGGGAGCATGCAGAGGGGTCTATACAATACAGTAATAACCAATAATTTTAGAACAATTCATCACAGTTAAAAACAAAAGAAATATTATATAATACTCTATTATAACAAATACTGTATACAAGATTCCTTAAAGCAATTTGCACAGGCTTAAGTTTGCTCCTTAAATATTGGGATTTTTTTCCGCCTGGCGGCCTACGTAACGTGCTGCACCATCAGTGAAACATTTGTTAAATAACTTTTTTGTTTTCATAGTAACAGTGAACATTTTTGCCCAAGACTATATCTGGAAGCAGCATCAATCATTCTGGAGGTGTTAAATGAAGAGGGTTTCCCCTAACAATTAAAGACAAGTAACATGTTATGCAACTTTGTGAAAGTGGCTGGTTGACTTCAAGTGTTGCCAAGGACTTTAATATAGGCACTAGTTCTGTTTCTGATATATGGAAACAAAAAGGGCAATACCTAAAATACATTTCAACCAGTGAGAGTGAAGGTGCTAGCACTAGCAGAGGGTGCAGTAGAAGAATTTTAAAGCATTCAAAGCACGTGTAATTGGATGAGGCTGTGTACAAGTGGTTTGCTCAGCACCGCACAGCTGGCGTGACAATTCGCGGTCCAGAAATAAGAAATGCTGCAAGCAGGTTTGCAACAAGCCTTGAAATAAAGGATTTCCAAGCAAGTGATGGGTGGGGTTGCAAGGTTCAAAGCAAGGCACAATATTATTAAGAGGAAAATTTTTTGGGAAAATTTGAGTGCAGATACAAGCAGTGAAGAACTATTTAAACATCATTTAAGAACATACATTTTGTCAAATAATTTATATTCTTATCAAATTTATAATGCTGATGAAACTGAGCTGTATTGGAGGAGTTTACCGGAAAAAACTCTAGCTATGAGGAGTGAGGGTTGTGTGTCAGGGCGTAAGGTTAAAAAGGACAGGCTGTCGGCCATGATATGTGCCAATGCCGATGGCACAGACAGAATCACGTGTGCAATTGTTGGTAAATCAAAGAAACCAAGAGCTTTGCAACATTGCTTGGATAAACTGCCTGTGAAATATTATAACTGAAAGAATGCATTGTTTACACAGGCGATCTTTCTTTCTTGGTTTCATGATGTGTTCTGCAAGGACGTTCGTGATCAAGTTAAGAAACTCTAAGTGAGGCAAAGCAAAGTTCAGGCTTTGCTGTTGCTTGATAATGCACCAGCCCACCCCAGAATTGACACGTTAACCTCACATGATGGCAAGATAACGTGTATGGCACTTCCTCCTAATATAACCTCTTTCATCCAGCATATGGATCAGGGCGTTATCTGTGTCATGAAGAGGTTGTACACCAAAAAGATGTTCAGCGAAGTTTTGGTGGTTTTGCCTTAAGAAGATGATGTGGAACTCTGTGTGGATAACAGGGCTAAAAGAACCCTTAAGAATTTGAAGAACTCTTCCATCGAGGAAGCCTTCTATAACTGGGCCAAGGTGTGGAGTAAAGTAAAGGATTAGATTTTGAAGAATTACTGGAAATAATTCCTCACATGTACGGTCAACAATGAGGATGAAGAAATGAATTTTGTAGGATTTACAGATGAAATCCATGGAATATTCAGAAATGCTGGCAAAAATTTAGAAAGACGGGATGTGGTTGATTGGCTTGAAAAGAGATGCTAATGACCCTGGATATGGTGTGATGAGTGAAGAAGAGATTCTCCAGTCTATTACTGGTGAGGTTAACAAAGAGGTGGAGGATACCTGGTTGATACCTGGTTGATGGGGTTTTGGGAGTGCTTCTATTCCCCTTCTATTCTATTCTCTATTGACTTGTGAGAGTTTGGTCCACCAGGCTGTTGCTTGGAGCAGCCCGCAGGCCCACTTCTCTTGAAAATATCCACAGTTTTTCCGGCAATATTTCTGATAGTCGCTGGTAGGACGTTAAACAACCATGGACCTCTGATGTTTATACAGTGTTCTCTGATTGTGCCTATGGCACCCCTGCTCTTCACTGGTTTTATTTTGCATTTTCTTCCATATCGTTCACTCCAGTACGTTGTTATTTTACTGTGTAGATTTGGGACCTGGCCCTCCAGTATCTTCCACGTGTAGATGGAACCGAAGGCAACGCCGGCTCCAAACCTGGCACCTGTGGCCTACCCCAACGATCCGAACCCCGAGCCCTGGCACAACTCTTCCGGGAAGAACCCCTCCCCCCCCCCCAACAGGACCCCAGGAGAACCAACAAGTCGGACATCGGACGACAGCTAGAAGAAGCTGCTTGCAAATACCGCTCAACCGCAGAGTCCACAAGCAGCATGGGACAAAAGGGCGAAGAAAACCTAAAAGCCAGGGCCCAAGCAGATTCTAAAGATAAGGAGAGCACAACCTGCCAACACGCGAGATGCACGGCGAAAAAACGCGACACCTCATTCCGCAAGATTGGAACAAACAGCTTCAGCAGCGCAAACGACGCATGACCAGCCGAGACCAAGGCACAAGGCCAGGGATCGGCCCCAAGGGCCTCTACATCCTCCGCAAGCCAATCCAAAGGCACCTCCAGGAGGGAAAAGAAGTGCAAGACCGAAGCCAACAAGCCACAAGCTCAGTCCTCGACCACAAGCGCAGCCAACAGGGAGGAAACCTGCACGTGAAGCTGAATTGTGCCAGCATCCCGCAGAAGAGCAGGGCTGAACAAGCAAGCATTAAGGTGCTCAAATTCGCCCCCCAAGTAAACCTGGACCACGTCAATGCCTTGCACCACTCAAGCGTGCGAGTACGACAGAAAGCACTCCAAGCATCCAACAATGGGCAGTCCGCAAGCCAAGACGACTCCGGAACTTCATAACGAACTGAGTATGGGTACAAAAACCCAAACCAAAAGGAAGACGGATCCATTATAGAGGCATGATCCGGGTCGCGCAGGAGGCAAGCCGCAATGGCTGCCCGCACCTCGGTAGACAAGACACGGGAAGCCGAAAACCTTCGGAAGGACGGAACTGAAGGTCCCACAGGGATACGGAACCGAACCCAAATCCAACTTGTACGCAGAGGAGGAAAAAGAAAACCCCCACTTCTTGTAACAGAAAGCCCTGCTCTGAGGATTGGAAAACCCATGTGGGGTACAACAGGGCCCCAAGGGCTCCCAAGGTAGCTTTTCCCCAACCCCGGGAACCTCCACATCAGGCCCACTGGTCAGGCCCCGGAGCCACAGCTGGAGGAATGAACTCGAATGCCTCCGTCTCCACCCTGGAAGGGGCAACCACCGAAACTGCCCAAGTTTCAGAAACCTCTAAATCCCGCCCCGACTCCGAAGCCCTCAGACGCTTTGGAGCCAGAAGCAAATGGGGAAGGGATGGACCAAAACCACCTCACATTAATTGTTATATAATAACTTAGATCAATAGCATCTTAAGGTTGATTGCTACTGCTGCTTTTATATATCTTAGTTAATAATAAATATAAGTGTGTATTAACCCTTAAACTGCACATGGCGTATATATACGCCATGAGTAACATGTCCCACCGTGTGCATGGCGTATATATACGCCAAAGGGTGCAAGGCACGATTCAAATGTCCCGCTGTTTACAGGGGTCACCCATACCGTAGCCAGGGGCGATTGTAAACAGACGCCATCTTGGAAAAAAAATCTAGAGCAGGCCTCCTTTGTTTCCCAGGCCTTAGTTAGTGGCCAGACACCATGGGGAGCGCACCACGACCCAGCATCCGACCTCGCTCAGCGCACTGCGCCGTGCAGTCTTTGACCGAAGACGAAATAGCCAATGAATTGTTTAAAGACGTTGATGAATCTGATATTGACGAACTCGGATATAGATGAGGACTATACACAGCCTGAGGAAATAAAAACCACGGACAGTGAGGGTGAACAAGTTGGTGCCACGAGGGTGAGGATGCCATGAGTTACCCGCTACTACTCAACACCACTTCGCACCCCAAGCACATAGTTCATGTGTTCCATTGCAAGTTTATGATATGATCGACGAGTTTGAAACAGGTGAATTATTCTCTGATTTTAGTGATGCAGAATCGGAGAACAGTTTTGCCACGGCTGCTAGTGCCAGTACAAGTTTCGCCGCATCAGCTGCCCGCCCAGCCAAGCACCGCCGCATAGAACAATATGGCGACAATGAGGTACAAATCCCCCTCATGTTCCAATACTTTTCCCTCATCGACCCTTCCTGCCCCTACTGTTGCTAGATCTGCTTCAGCTCCTGGTCCCCGGATTCCTCGCCGTGGTGCAGCTAATGGCTCTCTGAAGACAGCAGGTTTATTTGTGTGGAGTGATGGGGGAAGATTTTGTTCCACAAATTCCTGACTCTGACAATAGAGATGTGGGAATTACAGATCTTTTCCCTGATACAGGTGACAAAATGAGTGAAATGGACTTCTTTACTACATATTTTGATGAGCCGCTCATGGAACATATCGTTCACAAAACGAACAGACTTGCGGCTGATCTCATTGAAGGTGAGGAGGTATCAGACTTTTCACGACTACAGCGTTGGAAAGAGACAACTGTAGGTGAACTGTATGTTCACAGTGAGAACTGTATGTGTTTTTCGAAATTTGTATGTCGATGAAACATTGTGTGAAACACACAATATCACATTATTTGAGCAAAGACAATGCTGTTCCAACACCATTGTTTGGGAAATATATGTCCCGAGACAGATTTCTGTTGATCCTATGGTGCCTTCATTTTGCAAATAATGCAGACGAGAGACAGGATGATAGGCTTTAGAGGGTGAGGCACGTGCTAAATGAACTGATTGGAAAGTTCCGAGATTACTATGTACCAGCTTAGAAGCTGTTTATTGATGGATCCCTTGTGCTTTTCAAAGGACATGCTGCCTTCAAGCAGTATATTCCCTTAAAATGCCACCGATTTGGATTTAAATTCTTTGTGCTCTGTGACTGTGAATCAGGAATGGTGTTACACATGATACTGTATTCCGCTACAAATGTAGACATTTCTGCTAATGACCAACATGGCTTCTTCAGGTAGTGTGGTGAAGGCACTGCTTGCACCATATCTGAACAAGGGCCATATATTGTACACAGATAACTATCATACCAGTCCCTTACTAACCAAATTCTTGCTTGATAATAAAACTGGAGTGTGGCACAGTAAAGCCAAAACGAAGGGAAATGCCTGTGTTTGACACTGCTATGCAAGTAGGTGATTGCGAGGTAAGAAAAAGTGGTGCAATACTTTCAGTGCGGTGGAAAGACAGACGTGAAGTGAACATGCTGACCACCATTCACCCTGGGTCAATGGTGGACAGTGGCAAGGTGAACAGAACAACAAAACAAGTAATATATAAGCCAGATTGTGTGATGGACTACAACATCAACATGCGTTTAGTTGATAAATGTGACATGATGGTGGGTGCTGTAGAGAGAGTACGGAAAACAGTGAAGTGGACGAAGAAAATGATTTTCCACCTTATTGACGTAACAATGCTGAACAGTTACAACATGTATCTTGTGAAAACAGGTAGAAAACCATATTTCCGTTCATTTAGTTTTCAAGTTGTGAAACGAAGTTTGCCAAACTACGTAAGTTTGGCAAAGACACCCCTGGCATACAAAGACCCATTCGAGACCCAAAATTGAACCATGCTCATGCACCCAGGCTCGCTTACAGGGAGGCCTTTTTGGCACACCAAATCAAGAAATTACCACCAACTGGAGCTCGTGCAGCAGGCCAGCGTCGGTGTGTTGTGTGTTCCAGCACCAAAATGAGGCCACAGAAACGTAAATTGGTGTTGACATGGTGTGAAGCATGTGCAGTCCCTCTGTGCCATATAGACTGTTTCGCACAGTATCACAGTCTCCAGGACTACTAAATGTGTAATACTTTTGTAAATAAATGTACATATCAAGTTAATTTTAGTGTTTATATTGAAAAACAAAAACAAATACTTTGTATATTTCCTGTAAACTATACCATTTTGGTGGGCATACTAGTGACACTAATATGTGAGCGCATAGTGAGTTTATACCAGTTTTATTATAATACAACGCCTAGTGATAATTGGAACAATACTAGCGAAAAAAATTATTGTAAAATGTGCCAAGAATATTGTAAATAATGCCGCGAAAATAAATTCTCGGAAACTCTGGCATCCTGAGTGGCCGTGAGTGACGGCTCCTTGACGCATCACCCTTGAGCGCTCACGCTCTGTGACGTCATCGGCCAACTTGTTGGCTCAATTATGTCATTGGTAAGTACAATAGAATTTTTGTTATTATTTTTCCTGTGCTCTGGGGACACAAATTAACATGTTTAGAAGACAAAAAAAAATTTAGAATTTATTTTTTTTTGCGCACAGGGGTGTGAATGTCCTCAGGACCCCTTAGCAGCTTAAGGGTTAAAGAGGAAAAAGTTAGGAAAGAAAATCCTTAAAATATAGAATGGCACTTTGTTGCATCACATGGAAGGGTAGAGAGACTTAGATGCCAAGTTCACTCGGGGCAAGCACGATACATAAGCCTCCAGAACAAAATCTCATTTTAGCAGGGAAATACAGTACAGAGTGTATACAGACTGTACACACAGTTCTAATAGTTAATAATGGTGTGATAAAAAATACATAACACAAATGCAGGCGATGAGTCACAAAGTGGCTGAAATATATTAACCAGACCACACACTAGGAAATGAAGGGACGACGACGTTTCGGTTCGTCCTGGACCATTCTCAAGTCGATTGAGAATGGTCCAGGATGGAACAAAACGTCGTCGTCCCTTCATTTTCTAGCGAGTGGTCTGATTTACATAACACAAAGTACAAAATGTACATGTCTAGATATTAAATCAGCCAATCATATTATATAATGTATTTATCTAGAGAAAAAGATAAACTTACTGGCAGCTCCAATTACACTCCCTGCAGCATTTCCTCCAAGGAAATAATTTAAGCCGTCATCTTTGTTTCGCAGATTTGTTGATACACACTTCACTGCTGCAAATGTTGCCCCTGCAGCCGCAAGAGGGAAAGTCACCTGAATGTATTTAGTTAGTGTGGGCACATAACCTTGAGGTTTTGTGACCATTAGCACATCTTAAGTCGATAATACCAACCCTGCAATACAAATATTATTAATATTCTATTGTACTATAATACAAAAAATAATGCAACACCTTTTCAACATATTTTTAAATGTATTTACAACAGTAATTTATTAATTATTATTCATCCATGTAGGCATAATAAAAAAACCAGCGTTGAATGTAATGAAACGCCATTTTCTGGGTGAGTCCCGGAGGCTCCCCGGAGCTATCCCAGGCTGATATGCAAATGTCAGACTTTGGCATCAGTCATGTGTATGGAGTTCTTAGGCCTACCGGGGACCACGGCCAGAACCGGGCCCCCTCAGAGAGGCAAGGGGAGCAATGGCCTATAGAAGCCCCCGTGTGGTTGGAAGCATTCTATGTCTGCCATCGACCGGAACAGGCACCAGAAAGGTAAGCGCCTCAAAACAAACCCTTATTCTGGTTAAAATTGCTACCAAAAGCCGAACTAGTAGATAGAACTCCCCAACTAAAAACAAGCAAACTAGTGTGACGTCACACCGCCGCGCCGCTGTCTGCGCAGCTCCCCCCTCCCCGGGAGTTGGAAGGGGGAGCCCCAGACCCCCATGCCGGCTACCCACACATCAGTTCTTGAGGCTGGATGTCAAAAACGCGAAAAAACGCCGACTGGAGGGAGGGAGGGATGCCGGGGAGCCTCTGGGACTCGCCCAGAAAATGGTGTTTCATTACATTCAACGCTGGTTTTCTGGGGGGAGCCCCGTCGGCTCCCCGGAGCTAACTACCCACAGATGGAAAAAGAGGGACTTACCCGGGATGCGGTTGTCGCTCACTCCTCAACTCGAAGCTGAGACAACTGGCTGCAACCACCGACCCAAAGCAACACCGGCCCGACGGGGCCCAGGTACATTCACAAGGTAACGAGCAGCCAGGACCCTGTTCGACCGCCAAAATCCCCGCGCCGGAATATCAGACCAAGACATATTCCCAAAGATGGCAGCAAGAGCCGCAAACTTACGAACATCATGGGCACGGGAATAGACCGCAGGCTGGCTGGACTTAATAACCCTGCGGACGAGCTGGGAGACCTGAACCCGCGAACAGGGAAGAAGGGAAACCGGATCAACCCATAGCACGTCCCCGGACACAGAAGCCGTGGCGCGCAAATAACGGCGAAGCGCAGCAACCAGACACAATACATGATGCACCCCCGGCCTGACCAACCAAGCATCAACCACCCATGGACCTCTCCGGAACGCAGCAGTCTCATTCTTCGCCAGTAAAGAAGGAGACGGCTGCAAACGAACAAAATTATCACCACGTCCAAAAGAGCAGAAACCCCTGTGCCGGAAGAGAGCATGAATCTCCCCTACCCGACCCCCAGAGGCCAAAGACAACAAGAAAAGTGCCTTGGAAAAACAATCCTGGACCGAAGGGGCCACAACGAAATGAGGAGACGAAAGGAAAGCGAGCACTCTGTCCAAAGACCAGGACGACTCAGGCGACGCATGAGCAGGCCGGAGGTGAAACAACGCACAAGACAGCTTGCGGAATGGCGCAGACGTAACATCGATACCGAAAGCAAGCTGAAGCGGCTCCGCCAGCGCCGCACGATATGAGGCGACAGTGTTAGGCATAAGATGACGGTCCTGAAACAACCACGAGAGGAAGGACAAGACCACCCGAACAGACAAGGAACTAACACGACGAAGACGCAAAAAGAAATGGAAGGACCGCCAGGAAACTTCATACTGCCGCCGAGAAGAAGCCCTCAGGTGGGACACCAACAAGGAGGCCACCTGATCACCATTGAGATGATGAAATACTCAGTCAAAAAACCCATAAGACTCGAGGAGAAGATCGAACCAGCCACGTGACGTACTGGCCCGATCTGCTGAAAGAGGCGGAGCCGCGGGAAAACCCTCGGGTTCGGACACCGAGCAACCAGCGCCTGAAACCAAGGCTGGGCCGGCCACCAAGGGGCCAGAAGGACAACTCTCTCGTGGTAAGTCTCTAAGCGAGTCAGGACCTGGAGCAACAGCCGAACCGGGGGAAAGAGGTACAGGAACCCCCACCTCGACCAGTCTAGCCGAAAGGCATCGACCCCGACGGCCTCGCGATCGGGGAAGGGCGCCGCATAAACTAAATAAAATGACAGAACCCCCCACCAGGCAAAAACAAAGAAAAACAAAACCCCGCAAGAGGACAGCGAACCCCAAGGAACAGAGCCGGCCGCGATGTCGGGAATACAAGCTGAGCAGCACCCTGCGCCCCTACCAGTGTAAACTGCCTCTTACCTGCCGGTAACAAGGGAGAACAGAACACCCAAGAGCCCAACAGGCGGCCGAAAAACCGAAAGTAAAACGGACCAGCAGAGGCAGACCCCGAGGAGCCTGTGGAAGGTGGCCCCAAGCCCCAAGGGCAGTACTTACAGGGCACCTAGGGAAGGCAGCCCTAGGCGCATGCAGCCCGAGAACTGAAGATAACTCCTGGCTCTCGCACCCACAAAACCAACACCACACGCAAAGCACAGTGCAGTAGCGACACCGGAGCCGGAGCACACGACCATCGCCTATAGCATCAGTCTCAAGAACTGAGGTGTGGGTAGCCGGCGTGGGGGTCTGGGGCTCCCCCTTCCCCCTCCCGGGGAGGGGGGAGCTGCGCAGACAGCGGCGCGGCGGTGTGTGACGTCACACTAGTTTGTTTTCGGTTGGGGAGTTCTATCTACTAGTTCGGCTTTTGGTAGCAATTTTAACCAGAATAGGGGTTTGTTTTGAGGCGCTTACCTTTCTGGGTGCCTGTTCCGGTCGATGGCAGACATAGAATGCTTCCAACCACACGGGGGCTTCTATAGGCCATTGCTCCCCTTACCTCTCTGAGGGGGCCCGGTTCTGGCCGTGTTCCCCGGTAGGCCTAAGAACTCCATACACATGACTGATGCCAAAGTCTGACATTAGCATATCAGCCTGGGATAGCTCCGGGGAGCCGACGGGGCTCCCCACAGAAAACATAATAAAGTTACCAGACATCAGCCACTCCCTGTAAAAAACCAGCATTGAATGTAATGAAACGCCACTTTCTGGGTGAGTCCAGGAGGCTCCCTGAAGCTCTTACACTAATTCAATGCCATACTACTAGGTATCATCAGTCATGGAGTTCTTATTGGCCTACAAACAACTCATGCTCGCTCCCTCCCTCCCATCGTCACTGGTTCAAGGCCAGGCGCACCAACATTCCTCCTTCAAGGATCCTGTTTGTGGTATTATTACCCTATGTACACACATTATATATAAGTATCTACATGTTTTGCTTACCATAACTGTTCAACTAAGGTGGTATAGTGCCCAAAGAGCATAGTAGCCACCCTTACCCAGCATGATAAGTCATGCAGATGCTGCTACCTCCCTCACCAAAATGGCTTCTCTCAACACTCCTTTTGCTGTCATTACACTATATAAACACGTTATATATATAAGTACTGTATCTACATTTGTGTTCACCATAAGGAATCACTAAGTTGGTATGCTGAGTCAGACAGCAGCAAGAAGTGACCACCACACACCAGCTAGCCCACTCCCTTCCTACCTCACCTCACCTGACTCACCAACCTTCTCTTCCCACCATACTGTTTTTTGCTTTTATTCACTATATACAGACGTTATATATAAGTATCTGTATGTTTTGTTCACCATAGCGAACGACTACGCTGGTATAGTGAGTCCAGACAGTAAAAGATGGTCACACATAGTCAGCACGACAACTACTTACCAACTGGGTGCCAAGTCATGTGGGAATAATAGGAAATGACATTGCAGACAAAGCTGCAAAACTTGCAACTAAGAGAAGAAATGTAGACATTTACATACCACAGAGTCTATCACAGATTAAGAGAGTAATTAGAAACAGAGCAAGGCAAAAGATGTACAGTGACCACAACACAGCAGTTGCAACATCAGGATCTGCGGGTTGGTACAAGAATTCAACCAACTACGAAATACTTAGTTTGATGAAAGGGAGCAGTAGAGCCACAGAAGTACACTTACATCACATCAGGCTTGGATACCCATAGGAAATAGGCTTACAGGTTCCGGAAGATGAGAGGAAATGTCAGCACTGTGAAGAAATGCCAGACAGACCACTGGAACATTATCTAGCATAGTGCACAGTTACAAACCCATAAAGATTTCAACTTAGATTCAACAGAGCAGAAGAAGTTGTTAAACACATATGGCAAAATCTTACTGAAGCGACCATACTTGTCATAAATACTCATACTCCGCCCAAGTAAAACAGAAACAAGTAACACTTAGTGGGCCAGCCAGAGGCTTAGGGCCCGCGCAGGAATATCCCTGCAAAAAAAAAAAAATAAAGCACGACAAGCCAAGTCGTGCTGACTATTCGCCCCAGCCCTTTGCCAACATCCTGCTGAAGGGCAGGGGCGAACAAACACGCACTGAGGTGCTTGAAGTCACCCCCAGGTAAACCTGGACTACCATCAACGCCTCATGCCACTCAAGTGTGCAGGTACAACAGAAAGTACTCAAAGCATACAAAGACAGTACAGGGGAGTCCACTAGCCAGGACGACTCCAGAACCTCATAATGAACCAAGTAGGGAGACGAAGTCCCAAACCTGAATGAAGATGGGTCCATTATAGAGGCATAATACAGGTCGCGCTGGAGGTAAGCTGCAATGGCCTCCCACACCTCATGAGGCAAGATGTGGGAAGCCGAAAACTTCCGGAAACACGGAACCAACGGACCCGAAGGGACACGGAAGTGAACCCAGGGAGGGGCAGACACCAAATCCAACTCATACACAGAGGGGGATACGAAAACCACACTTCTTGCATCAGTAAGCCCCGCTCGGAGGGTAGAAAAAGGCGGGGTCCAATGGGGGGCCCAAGGGCCCCCGCAAGTCAGCCCCTCCCCAACCCCGGGAACCTTCACACCAGGACCAGGGGCAGACTCGTCCTCCAAAGCCCCGGCCTCAATAGAAAAAGCTGGGACAGCCGCTAAGGGAAGCCCAGGCAGGGTACTGCGAACCGGTGCCCAAGTCTACCAATCAAACCTCAAAAAGCTGAACCCCCGGGACATGTCCACTCACGGGGGGCCTAGCAGGGAATACCACCCAGAAACACAGATATGTATATAATCTTAAGTATAGATAGGGGCAACCAACCAAGGACAGACCCAACTCACACCAGGCAGGAAAACAAAAACAAAAGAACCCCCCCCCCACAAGAGGACAATGTACCAAGGCGGAATAGAGCCGGCTGCTATAATTGGTGATAACAACAGTAGTGCAGTACCCCTCGCCCCTTTCAGTGCAAACTACCCCTTACCCTAAGGTAAACAAGGGAGGAGGAAACCCCCCAGCACCCAGCACACTCAGGGCGGTCAATTACCGAGCAGCAAAAGACCAAACAGAGATAGACCCCAAGGTGACTTGTGGAAGATGGTCCCAAGCCCCAAGGGCAGTACTTACAGGGGCACTTAGGTAAGGCAACCCTAAGCACATGCAGCCCAAGCACCTGTGAAATTACTCCCAGCTCACACACCACCTTGAAGATAGCACTACCCACAAGGCATAGCACTGAACACAGTAATCAAGAGCTAGAGTCACACAACCAAGCCTCACACACATCAGATGAGAACTGAAGGTGTGGGTAGCCGGCGTGACGGGTCTGGGGCTCCCTCTTAGCCCTCCCGGGGAGGCGGGAGCTGCGCAGACGGTGGCGCAGCACATGGTGACGTTATGCTCATTTGCTCGTTTTTATTTGGGGAGTTCTGTCCACTCGTTTGACTTTCAGTAATAGTCTCAACTAGAATGGGGGTTTGTTTTGGGATGCTTACCTTTCTGGGTGCCTGATCCAGTCGATGGTAGACATAGAATGCTCCAAATCACTTGTGCAATTCTATAGGCCATTGCTCCTCATGCCTCTCTGTGGGGGCCAGGACCCAGATTCACGAAGCAGTTACGCAAGTACTACGAACGTATACATCTTTCCTCAATCTTTGACGGCTTTGGTTACATTTATTAAACAGTTTACAAGTATGAAAACTTCCCAATCATCTGTTGTTATTGTTATAAACAACCTCCAGGTGCTTCGGAGCTCATTAACTGTTTAAAAGTTGTAAACAAAGCTTTCAAAGATTAAGAAAAGGTGTACAGGTTCATAAGTGCGTGCGTAACTGCTTCGTGAATCTGGCCCCAGGTTCTGGCTCGTGGTCCCCGGTAAGCCTAAGAACTCCGTTCAGACTGACTGATGCCAAAGTCTAATACTGTACAGTGGTACCTAGGATTATGAGCATTCCTGGTTACAAGTTTCTCAGGTTACAAGCAGGATTTGCTTGGAAAATTTACATCGGGATACGAGCATTTTGATACACTTACGGGCTGACCTAGCGTGTGGTGGCACAGCGAGCGCCCCTCAGTTTACCAGTGCCTCGCGCCCAGTGACAATCCCGCTTGAATTCTTCACAAGGATTTACAGTGTTTTGTAGGATATTTGGCCATTTGAGCATAAAAGTTGTTATTATATATCTCGCAATGGGTCCCAAGAAAGCCAGTGGTAAGGTTCAAGGCGAGAAATCGCAAGTGAAGATGACAATAGAGGAAAAGCAAATCGTTCGGAAGCATGAAAATGGTGCACGTGTTGTTGAACTTCGCAGGCAGTACAACAAATCCACGTCAACGATATGCACTATGCTTGCCAGGAAAAAGGATATTATGAGTGCTAAAGTGGCAAAAGGAGTATCAGCAATCATGAAACAAAGACCACAAATACTTGAGGAAGTGGAAAAGTTGTTATTAATTTGGATACACAACAAGAAGTTAGCAGGTGATAGTGTTTCAGAGGCCATCATTTGTGAGAAAGCCAGGGTATTGCATGAAGACCTTGTAAAGAAAACGCCTGGAACGAGTGAAGATACGAAAGACTAAGGCAAGCAGGGGATGGTTTGAGAAATTTAGGAAAAAGAAGTAGTATTCATAGTGTTGTGAGGCATGGGGAGGCTGCCAGCTCAGACAAACCAGCGGTTGAAAGATTTATTGAAGAGTTTAAAGAGTTTTCAGAGGCTGAGGAATACCTACCACAACAGGTGTTTAATTGTGATGAAACAGGACTGTTCTAGAAAAGACTGCCTAAGAGGACATACATTACCAAGGAGAAAAAATCATTGCCCGGACACAAGCCCATGAAAGATAGGTTTACGCTTGTGCTGTGTTCAAATGCAAGTGGCGATTTCAAAATTAAACCCTTGCTCGTGTATCATTCTGAAAATCCAAGGGTTTTCAAACCGTATAAAGTGCAGAAAAACCAAATGTGTGTGAAGTGGAGGGCTAATAATAAGGCATGGGTGACTAGGATTTTTTCCGGAGTGGGTGAATGAAGTGGTGTGCCCTGCCATAGAAAAATATCTGCAGGAGAAACATTTGCCACTCAAGGCCCTGCTTCTCCTCGACAATGCTCCTGCTCATCCTCCAGGCTTGGAAGATGAATTATTGCACAGACAGTAATTTTCTCGCAGTAAAGTTCCTTCCTCCTAACATCACTCCTCTAATTCAGCCTATGGACCAGAAAATCATAGCGAATTTTAAGAAACTTTATGAAAGGGCACTTTTCCGGAAATGTTTTGAAGTAACTGAAGCCACAAACCTCACCCTCAAAGAGTTCTGGAAACACCATTTTAACATTTGTAGTTCTTTAAAACTCGTTGACAAAGCCTTGCAAGAAGTGACTCAAAGAACCCTGATATCTGGCTGGAGAAAATTGTGGCCTGAATGTGTGACAGAACTAGACTTTGAGGGGGTTTGAGCCTGTAAATGATGCGCCTATTGTTGAGGAAATTGTTACTCTGGGCCGGCAAATGGGCTTGGACTTGGATGGCGATGATGTAGGGGAGTTGGTGGAAGAACACAACGAAGAACTGACCACCGAAGAACTCCAAGCCCTTCAAAAGGAACAGCAAGAAGACCCAGCTGAGGATGTTTCTCCAGTGGAGGAGGATGAGGCAGTACAGAATGTCCCCTCTGCAACCATTAAGAAGTGGTGTCAGATGTGGGAAGAGATGCAAACTTTTATTGAGAAGACTCACCCAGAGAAAGCTGTAGTAGGCCGTTGCATTAATCTTTTCAATGACAATGTGATGTCTCACTACAGAGACATCTTGTGAAGAAGGGAAAAACAATCTTCCATGGATATATTTGTTGTGAGAACATCGAGCAGTGAGCCACAACCAGGACCTAGTGGTATGCAGGGGAAAACGTGCCAAAGAATGCACCCCTGAGAGGTCCTCACTGCCTGATGTTATAATGGAAGGGGACTCCCCTTCCAAACAGTAACTCCTCTCCTCCTCCCCCCTCCTCACCATCTTCCATACACCAACAGCAATCATCAGCAATGGTAAGTAATAACTTGAACATAGTTATATAGTGTAGATTTTGATGAATTAGGTATAAAATTTAGTTTGAAGTGAGGTTTTTTGGGTAGTCAGGAACGGATTAATTCATTTCCCATTATTTCTTATGGGGAAATTAGCTTCAGTTACGAGCTTAAACTCTTAAACCGAGGTACCCCTGTACGTGTGTTTCCGCCTACAGTTTAGACCTATTGTCTTGTGTATGACCCTCTGTCCTGCGTGACAGCGAATACCACCATTATCCTCATTTTAATAAGACAATCAAAATCCTCAGATTAGGCAAAATTGTAATTAATTTTTTCAATAAAGATGTCAATAATAATAATAAGAGATATCCTCCAAATATCAGTCTTTGCAAACTGTACTAATTATACAATCTAGATGCCACATTTACCTTGAAAGTCTTTTAGCAATAATAGAATTTTGATTCATTAGTGTAGAGAACATAACTAGATAGGTAGGTTATCTTGAGATAATTTCGGGGCTTAGCGTCACTGCGGCCCAGTCCTCGACCAGGCCTCTTTTTTTTTGTTACACCCCCCCCCCAGGAAGCAGCCCATAACAGCTGTCTAACTCCCAGGTACCTATTTACTGCTAGGTAACAGGGGCAACAGGGTGAAAGAAACATTTTGCCATTTATTTTCGCCTTCACCAGGGATCGAACCTGGAACCTCAGGACTATGAATCCGAAGCGCTGTCTACCCAGGTGTTAGGCGCCCTGAAATAAATAAGTGCCTAATAGAATGAAATAAGGCGTCCTTGGGGCTGCTTGTCACACGAGGTTCCTCATTATAGCCTTGGTTTGCAATAAGCAGCCTGAGAGCAGCAGTACACCAAGAACTTCAACAAAATCTTTTAGATCTGAGAGAAAGTGAAACCGACACCAGTAATTCCATCTATCATCATACTATCATGCAAGAGGAATCACACATCTATAGTTTATCCAATAAAATCAGCAGACTTCTAGATGTTACTCAGTTACAAGTATCTCTGGGAAGTCTCATTATCTGCTGATGTAGACCTGACCAAACGTAAACTGTGTAAAAAAAATTATTCGCAAACCCTCAGTCACTACGTGATGGCATGCCAAAAGATATGCGAATTCAGAGACAATTCTATAACAAATGTTCCAACGATGTGTAAATATTTAATTCAAAATGATCTGCTACCAGAAATCTTGGCCAATTATTCCCAGTTTGCTAACTGTAGGTGGTAACTGTAACCTATCCACCGCTGCCCACTGGATGGGGGACGGTGTGCAGGACAAACATGTAAATTGTGACACTAGCTCTTCACATGTCAGTTGCTTAACTTAAAAACTGTACTTGTGGTCGATCTCGAGCCCACTGATGATGTGCATTGAATTTTGTAACTAGCTCATCAAGATTGTAACTCTCTTAGCTAAATGAATTGTGGGGTTCCCTGAGCCCATTATGTGCCTCTGTAACCCTTTCCACTACCGACCATAAGATAGGTATAGGGTGCATAATACATGAACTGAACTATACTAAACACCTAGACTTTGTAGACTACCATCATTTCAATAGGAAGACATTAGGTCACAACTTACCAAGACATCCACTATACCGCGCCACAACAGATACCTTCTCGAAGCAATCTTTGCCATCGGGTTGGTCGGCGTACCCCATTATTTTACTGAAAAGATATTACGGGAGGTTTACGCACCGTCCCAGCTGACTCCAGCACAACAATGTTGACAGTCAACACATGAAGTTCTCCGGGCCGCTCGGTTCGGCCCGTACGTATTTTATATATCAATTAAATGTTAACTATACAATATCTTGTCGAGCACTCAGTATAATTAAAAAAACAGTTGGAATGTATACTTTATTTTGAACAGCTAAAGGCAAAGTAGCGATAAAAAGTGAATACTACAAATTATATATGACCTAAGAAATTATTGTGTTTCTTGTTCGAAGCACATATCAAAAGCCGGTGCACCCTTTTTCTGTGGTTGGGAGAAAACGCGCACAGAGTGGGGGACTTGTTTATTTTAATAATAATAATAACTAATATAATGATAATAAAAAATAAAAAAATAAAATGTTTATTTAGGTAAGGTACATACATACAAGAAATTTTTACAAAGATTGGTTGACTTATAGGTAGAGCTAGTACATACAATGCCTAAAGCCACTATTACGCAAAGCGTTTCGGGCATGAAAAACTTAAATGACAAGCTTAATACTAATTGAGCATAAAGAGTAGAATGAAAACAAGAAATGAAAACATAGCTGAAAAAGCAGCACAAATACAATTATGTCAACAAACAGCGCTCTTTAAAAAAAACAGACATTGGTTGACAATAGAAGGGTAAGGTAGGTTACAGGGAATTTATTACGTATAGCTTCGTTTTTATCTTAAACTGGTTGAGAGAGGTACAGTCTTTAACATGGTTGGGAAGGTCATTCCACATTCTGGGCCCCTTGATTTGTAGATATTAAAGCTTTGGTTGATTACATTGACAACTTGATTGGTAATCAATAATTATAATGAATTAGAATGAATGATAAATAATGAGTGACTATAATGAATAACAATAAAATATTAAAGAATAATTATAATATATAATCATTATAATGATAAAGTATTAAATTAATTACTATTTATTTTGGCCCGACATCACTCGGTACCCCTACTCAAATCTCTGAATATGTTAGATATTAAGTCACTGCACATTCTCTCATATGTATTATACATATATAAAACGCTGAACTGTAATGCCAATCCTGACCTCAAAAGCTTCATTGAAGGTTGTAACAGAACCCATGAGCACCATACCAGAAATAAATACAGTTTTGATATTCCAAGAGTACGACTTAATCAAACTAGTAATGCTCTACAAATCAAGGGACCCAGAATGTGGAATGACCTTCCCAATCACGTTAAACACTGTACCTCTCTCAACCGCACGGCCAATAGTGCTGGACTGATGTCCTCGTGCGAGGTTCCATCGGGCCTGAGGTGGATCTCGGCCGGCACCCGCCAGTTGAGCGGGGGGGGGGGGGGGGGGGTTCGCTCATGCTGTCCAAGTGAGAGGTAACGCTTTGGCCACGCCGTCAAGGGCCACTAGGGGTCGCTCAGGTGCCAGTGGCATGTGTGATACATGCAGGAAACCTGGCACCCCTGGGCACATCTCACAAGCATGCCCAAGGACGCATGGAGCACGGGTGGTACGTCATGACGATATCACCCGGTTCGTAGCTGGTCGTTTGAGACAGCGAGGGTATGAGGTTGTGAGGGTGGTGCGGATACCTGATGGTGGGACCTTTTGCATGCCAGACATCATTGCTTGCAAAAGTAACGAGGCCATAATTCTTAACACCCAGGTCTCGGCTAACGGCTTTCCACTCTCCCGGCCACACCAGAGCAAATGTGACCGGTATGACACCCCCGAGATCCCTCAGTGGGTCAGGGATTACACCGGTGCTAATGCAGTCTCTGCCTCCTCAATTACCTTGAATTGGAGAGGCGGGTTCAGCATTGAGAGTGCCCGTGTTCTTAAGAGGTTGGGCTTGACCAACAGAGATTGGGAGATCTGCTCCGTAAAAGCCCTAACCTGGACGTACTCGATTTATCGTATGTGGTCCAAGAGCACGGGAAGGGGTTGATAATGATCACCCCTGGACATGGGCATGGGTGGACTTCCCTTGTGCCCCGACACCCAGAAGTGACTAGGGTGAGTGGACTCCGGCTAAGTTTACCGGACGTCATCTTGGGGTACCACTTCCCCAGTGGCTGAATTTGGAGATGGTGGGTGGCTTGACCGAACCAGTGAGAGGATAAGCTACGACTGGAGAGACATGTGTCCATGTTCTCTGCCTCTCCGGGGACTTGACTTGTTTCAAGCCAGGCATGTCCTCCCCGTGATATATCTTTTCCATGCACGTTTTATTTTATTTATTTTATTTTATTTATTTATATACAAGAAGGTACATTGGGTTAGAGAGAATACATAGCATATTATTTACAATCTTGTAAAGCCACTAGTACGCGCAGCATTTCGAGCAGGTCCTTAATCTAACAGATAATTTTAATTAGGTAAATTCTAGCAGAATTAATAAAATGATAACAGATACATTGCAAGAAAAAAAATGAGATGAGAGAGAATAGTAAGTATATTAAAGCACATTGGTATATTAAAGCTCTGGTTGATTACATTGACAACTTGATTGGTAATTTAAACAAGATTAACAGACACCGTACAGCAGATTTATAGCACATATAAGAAGACAGCAATGATCACAATGGTAAAGATGTTCGGATTGGGTACATAAGATAGGGAGATTGGGTAGCAATAGATACAGTGCAATTTATACCTTTTACTAGTCATTTATCTTTACCTTTTACTAGTCATTTTCTGGACTTTATTAACTGAGTGCTTTAATATTTCTTTAGGTCTTATTAATTATACGATCATAACTAAATTACTTACAGTTAATAATCTTTAGCTTAAATTTGCCTATGTTTATTATTCAACTTTTTTCTTTGATTTCATTTATTACCTAGGTTGCCTAGCCTCGCCATACTCCCTTACTCCACTGTACCCCTGGCTTTGCCTGTGTCTCAATAATGCAAATTATTACTTACAGTGTACCTGAGAGTACCTGTAAGCCCCTTGTAGCTACCTCATTTTTTCTTTTGTTTGTTTTGTATAGTCTTGTTTATATATTTTTCCCCCTTTTATAGCATAATTCTATTTTGTAATTTGTCATTCTTGCCTTGTTTTCGTGCAACCAGCCTTTTTATACAAACCAGTATAGACCCAGAACTAAACCTCTTATCCACGATCTATGACAATCATCACTTTATTGATCTAAATTGCAGATATTTTACAGCACATGATGTAAACAATGTATTAACACATAATCACAATATCTCTGTAATCAACTTGAACGTTAGATCCCTAGGTAAACACTTTGATGATGTTAGTGCCTTGATTGAAACTATTGACAACAAATTCTCTTTTATTATACTTACTGAAACGTGGTTGAAAGAGGTTACTACTCAACTCTTTAACATGCCTAACTACTCGGCAATTCACAACTGTCGTCAATTTCAGAGAGGTGGTGGAACTGCTCTTTACTACCACCAAGAACTATCATGCTTAAAAGTAATTAGAACTAGAGACTGCTTTGGGGAGTATATCTTCGCCAGCTTCAGAGTCAAGGGTGCCGAGTCTGTCCTGTCTGTGGGTGCAATCTATAGAATTCCTAACACTGATGTGTCCGAATTCAACTCAAACCTTAGAAATCTAATACTCGATAACAGACTGAACAAAAACCATCTAATTATCACAGGGGACTTTAACATTGACCTCTGCGAGCCTGAACACTCTACTGCTGTTAGCTTCCTCAACTGGATGAATTCTTGCTTCCTCATACCCTTAATCACTAGACCTACTAGAATCACTGATAGTACTGCTACGACTCTAGATCACATCTGGACCAACATAACCTCTCCGCTTACTTCAGGTATAATCACCGATAGCACTACAGACCATTACCCCACATTTCTCTTAACTAACATTAGCAAACCACCTCTAGAGTCAAGGGAGTTAAGTTTTAGGCTGCACAATGAAACTGCTATAGACAATTTTATAACTGCTGCTGATAATGTCAACTGGGAGTCCGAGTTAGGTAACATAGGGGACATCAACCTAGCAGTGCAATCTTTTCTTCAAAAAACTCTTAGCTTTTATAACACCCACTGTCCTATGCTTACATAGCAAGTCACAACCAAAAGGCTTAACAATCCCTGGCTTACAAAGGGAATACTTAAATCCATTAATAAAAAACATGACCTTGAGAAGAAGTATAGGTTAGGAATTGTCTCCAAAGAATTACTCGTTATTGCTATCTAAGATAATTAGACGAGCCAAAACTAAATACTACGTAGATAAATTTACCCAAATAAAGAGCAACATTAAAAAAAACTTGGAGCGCAATTTCACAAATATTGGGATCAAAGAAGATTTTAAATAACAAACCAACACTCCTGTCCAATAACGATGGTCAGCTTTCAGCCTCTGATTCTGCTATTGAGTTCAATAGGTTCTTCTCTTCCATTGGGTCATCCCTTGCAAATGATATTCCATCTTCCAGTATTGACGTTAAGGACTATCTTACAGGTAACTATCCACAGTCTCTGTACCTAAAGCCTATTAATTCCACTGACGTCAATGAGATAAACCTTTCCCTTAAAACCAAGTCTAGTGCCCTTGAGGAGATACCAACTTTAATTTACCAAAAAAAGCCTCCAGAACTTTAGCCCCTGCTATTGCATTGCTCTTCAACAAGTCACTTGAACTCCAAACCTTTCCAGATATCCTAAAAAAAGCGAGAGTGACCCCTGTACACAAATATGGTGATCTCACAGATGTTAACAACTACAGACCTATATCAATCCTGCCTAACTTGTCAAAAATTTTTGAAAAACTAATCTACAAGCAGCTTTACTCTTATCTAGCCAAACACAATATACTTAGCTCTTGCCAATATGGCTTCAGACCCAAAAAAAAGCAATAACGATGCACTTATTAGTATGATTAACTTGATTCATGCAGCTCTTGATAAAAATGAGTTCACTGTTGGGTTATTTGTGGACCTGCGTAAGGCTTTTGACACTGTCAACCACCAAAACCTTCTTCTTAAATTACATCAATATGGAGTCAGAGGACACTCCCTGCAATACCTCAAATCTTACCTTACTGACAGGCTCCAGTATGCTTCTGTGAATAATTCAATTTCTCCCACACTACCCATCAACATTGGTGTTCCTCAGGGCAGCATACTTGGCCTTCTCCTCTTTCTCATCTACTTTAATGACCTTCCAAATGCCTCCCAACACCTCAAACCAATTCTATATGCTGACAACACAACCTTCATTTACTCTAGTCCTGACCCCCTTGCTCTAAATGCCACAGTAAATACTGAGCTAAATAAAGTCCATCTTTGGTTAACTGCCAACAAACTCACCCTTAACATTGACAGAACTTTCTATATTCTGTTTGGCAATAAATCCTCTAATCAAATAAATCTCAAAATAAACAATACCCAAATTTGTAACAAATTAGATGGCAAATTTCTTGGCGTTCTCATTACCACAAGCTGAATTTCCAGGAACACATTCTAAATATATAAAAAAAGTTTCAAAAACTGTTGGCATTCTTTCTTAGATCAGATATTATGTACCCCGCCCTGCCCTGGTGACTCTCTAGTACTCCCTCATCTATCCATATCTCAACTATGGTATTTGTGCTTGGGGCTCTACTACCCAAAATCACTTACGTCCTCTAATTACTCAACACAAAGCTGCTATTAGGACAATATGCAACTCTGGCCCCAGACATCACTCGGTACCCCTACTCAAATCTCTGAATATGTTAGATATTAAGTCACTGCACATTCTCTCATGTGTATTATACATATATAAAACGCTGAACTGTAATGCCAATCCTGACCTCAAAAGCTTCATAGAAGGTTGTAACAGAACCCATGAGCACCACACCAGAAATAAATACAGTTTTGATATTCCTAGAGTACGACTTAATCAAACTAGAAATGCTCTACAAATCAAGGGGCCCAGAATGTGGAATGACCTTCCCAACCATGTTAAAGACTGTACCTCTCTCAACCAGTTTAAGTTAAAAGCGAAGCTATACCTAATAAATTCCCTGTAACCTACCTTACCCTTCTATTGTCAACCAATGTCTGTTTTTTTCTTCAAAGAGCGCTGTTTGTCGACATAATTGTATTTGTGCTGCTTTTTCATCTATGTTTTCATTTCTTGTTTTCATTCTACTCATTATGCTCAATTAGTATTAAGCTTGTCATTTAAGTTTATCATGCCCGAAACGCTTTGCGTAATAGTGGCTTTAGGCATTGTATGTACTAGCTATACCTATAAGTTAAACAATCCTTGTAAATATTTATTGTATGTATGTACCTTACCTAAATAAAATTGTATTGTATTGTATTGTATTGTATAGATGGACATGGAGTCCACTAGCACCCACAAGGTGGGTATGGGGTCCACTAGCACCCGCAAGATGGGTATGGGGTCCACTAGCACCCGCAAGATGGGTATGGGGTCCACCACCACCCACAAGATGGGTATGGGGTCCACTACCACCCACAGGATAAGTATGGGGTCCACTACCACCCGCAAGATGGGTATGGGGTCCACCACCACCCACAGGATGGGTATGGGGGCCACTACCACCCACAGGATGGGTATGGGGTCCACTACCACCCACTAGATGGGTATGGGATCCACTAGCACCCACAGGATGGGTATGTGGTCCCCTACCACCCACAGGATAAGTTTGGGGTCCACTACCACCCACAAGATGGGTATGGGGTCCACTACCACCCACAAGATGGGTATGGGGTCCACTACCACCCACAGGATAAGTATGGGGTCCACTACCACCCACAAGATGGGTATGGGGTCCACTACCGCCCACAAGATGGGTATGGGGTCCATTACCGCCCACAAGATGGGTATGGGCTCCACTACCGCCCACAAGATTGGTATGGGGTCCACTATACCGCCCACAAGATGGGTATGGGGTGCACTACCGCCCACAAGAAGGGTATGGGGTGCACTACCGCCCACATGATGGGTATGGGGTCCACTACCGCCCACAAGATGGGTATGGGGTCCACTACCGCCCACAGGCGGTCCGTAGAATTACCCAAATCTTCCTAGCATTGCGTAAGTAATGAAGAAATATGGTATATTTACTTACTGTAATGTTGGTGCTACACGTAGAACACGATCAAACCTAGTTTCATTCTAAAATAATGTAATTTCATATCGAAATTCGAAGTAAATATGTAGCAGGTAACGCCATAGGAAGTCGACGGTCCAAGCGACAAAATTGTGGAGCGACTTATCCAAGATATATGGTCGCCTGGAGAGTGTTTGCTCCCATATCAGCCTCCTGTACACAGTAATCCAGTCGTCGCACTTCTTTGCTCAAATTGTCGCAAATTTAATTAATGATATTAACAAGTAGACTGGGTATTTGTAATAATATCTTTCATAAATAGGCAAAAAACATTTAATATTTATTTATAAAAATGTGTCTGTAAGTTAAATCAACTCCACAAGACAATAATTTTGTTATACAGATACTAACGTTATTCGTTTGTATGCGTTCGCTACTTAAACTACTCATGTCCTTTTCGTTCATAGAACACCGAACCCTACACGCTCTCTGATATATTGCTTAATTAATAGAAATTCACAAATAAAACTTATATTTGTATGTGTTATCAGAAATGCAGAGATAAAAGTTTTTGTGAATCCATCACAGGGATTATATTTTATTAGACAGGAAAGATATTCATATATCAAACAAGGTTTCTTGGCCGACGCTCTCCCTGTCCATGGGAACTATGATCTTTCGAAGATCAATGTTAATTTAATCTAAATATTGTAATAAACGAAGTTTTCTATGTCATAATAAAGACAGAAATATGAGCTGCATGTTAATACTTTAGCATAAATATAACTGAAGTGAAAGTGAAGATATATGCCTTTTTACAGTTACGTGATGGCTATCTCAGGGAGTGTGAAGGCCTGCAAACAAGTGAATTAATTGTGTAATTCATTTGCATATGTGCAAAGTAACATCAAAGGTCTATATGTCAGCATAAACAAAGATGTAGACGATAATGTGACTACATTTCAAGGAAAATATATCTTAAATGAAAGCCAAGACATGGTTAAATAAATAGCCAATACCACACCATCGCCGGTGTCCGGACACATGAAAACTTCCAATGCATCAGTGTCTTGCCAGGCGGGCAATACAGGCTTCACAATTCAGAAAAAAATTGTAATTCAGAGAGATGCGTTGATAAACGCAAAATGTTTTATATTTTAAATACAGATATAAACTTTGTTTTCAAACGTTTATTGAAACAATATCTCAAGTATTAGAATCAAGATATATTTTGGACTTAACAATTTCCTATAAAGTTTCAATGCTACCTTAATTGTATATGATCATCATCATATTCCCAGCTCAGCAAGCTGTTCTAGTATGATTTCCCTGTTTGCTGTATCAAAAGCTGCAGCTAGGTCAATGAAGACTGCCTGAGGGGAAGCTTCAATATGAGCGAAGTATTCAGCAAAACAGTGTTGTGTACTGAGCCCAGGCATAACTCTAAACAGTTGAGGTGACAGGTGCCCCTGTATACGATACATGAGTCGGTTAAGGACAATGCGTTCAAGCACTTTACAGACACACATGACTGTAAAGCTGCCGCCCAGTTGGGTGGGTGTGGAGCACATGACTGTAAAGCTGCCGCCCAGTTGGATGGGTTTGGAGCACATGGCTGTAAAGCTGCCGCCCAGTTTGGTGGGTGTAGAGCACATGACTGTAAAGCTGCCGCCCAGTTGGGTGGGTGTGGAGCACATGACTGTAAAGCTGCCGCCCACTTGGGTGGGTGTGGAGCAAGACTAGTAACTGTGTGACTCACCATAGATGTAAAGTGCCTCGTATAGTGACTGTTGTGAGCCTCTTGTTGAATCACTTGTGATACAAAAGATTATTGATGTGTGTATTTGTGTAGGTGATTGAATATGTATGTGTATATATGTATATATATATGTACATGTATGTATGAGTATGTGGACATGTATATATAACGTTAAAAATTGTGTAACTAGCGTCAAAAGATTGTTATTTGCTTAGCTAAACGAACTAGAGGGTTCAGTTCCTGAACCGATTATGTGCCTTTGTAATCCTTTACACCACCGCCCACGGGATGGGTATGGGGTGCATAATAAAGAAAGAAATTGAATTATAACTTACCTTATCTCCTAAATGTCAACATATGTCAGTTCAGTTCATGCTGTTGATCTCAATTAGTCTTAAATCTTAGTTGTTAAGGTTTTTCCAGATCTTGCCCAAAGCGCTGTGCGTATTAGTGCTTTAGGCATAGTATATACTTGTTCTTTCTTGAAATTCAACATTCTACTTGCAACTCCCAACCACTCCGAACACCACCACCACCACTCCCAACACCACTACCACTCCCAACACCACTACCACTCCTAACACCAACACTCCGTGGGAAGTAGTGGAATTTATATCTATCCTTGAGCTGTAGTTGACCCCATACCCATCTTGTGGGTGCTAGTGGACCCCATACCCATCTTGTGGGTGGTAGTGGACCCCATACCCATCTAGTGGGAAGTAGTGGACCCCATACCCATCTTGTGGGTGCTAGTGGACCCCATACCCATCTTGTGGGTGGTAGTGGACGCTATACCCATCCTGTGGGTGGTAGTGAACCCCATACCCATCTAGTGGGTGGTAGTGGACCCCATACCCATCCTGTGGGTGGAAGTGGCCCCCATACCCATCCTGTAGGTGGTAGTGGACCCCATACCCATCTTGTGGGTGCTAGTGGACCCCATACCCATGTTGTGGGTGCTAGTGGACTCCATGTCCATCTAGTGGGTGGTAGTGGACCCCATACCTATCCTGTGGGTGGAAGTGGCCCCCCATACCCATCCTGTAGGTGGTAGTGGACCCCATACCCATCTTGTGGGTGCTAGTGGACCCCATACCCACCTTGTGGGTGCTAGTCGACTCCATTTCCATCTAGTGAGTGGTAGTGGACCCCATACCCATCCTGTGGGTGGTAGTGTACCCCATACCCATCTTGTGGGTGGTAGTGGACCCCATACTTATCCTGTGGGTGGTAGTTGACCGGCCACACCCATCCTGTGGGTGGTAGTTGACCGGCCACACCCATCCTGTGGGCGGTAGTGCACCCCATACCAATATTTTGGGCGGTACTGGACCCCATGCCCATCCTGTGGGTGGTATAGTGACCCAATACCCATAATATGTGTAGTAGTGGCCCCCCTCATACATAACCTGTGGGCGGTAGTGGACCCCATACCCATCCTGTGGGTGATAATGGACCCCATACCTATCCTGTGGGTGGTAGTGGACCCCATACCTATCCTGTGGGCGGTAATGGACCCCATACCTATCCTGTGGGCGGTAGTGGATCCCATACCTATCCTGTGGGCGGTAGTAGACCTCATACCCTTCCTGTGGGTGATAGTGGACCCCATACCTATCCTGTGGGTGATAGTGGACGCCATACCTATTCTGTGGGCGGTAGTGGACCCCATACCTATTCTGTGGTCGGTAAAGGATCCAATACCACCCTGTGGGCGGTAGTGGACCCCATACGTGTCCTATGGGTGGTAGTTGAGCGGTAGTTGAGCTCACCTATGGGTGAGCGCTTTGTCATGGGTTCGTATCCTGACGGAGGAGGATTTACTGGGCGCAAATCCTTAACTGTAGCCTCTGTTTAACTCAACAGTAAAATGGGTACTTGGTTGTAAAAACGATTCTTCGTGGGGGTCGTATTCCAGTGTAACAACTGGAATGTAACAACTCTTGTATACACCATCCATTGTATACAAGAGCGCCTCCCACGCCCTTGCGCCACCTATAGCTCTGCTGTTCAACAAATCCCTTGAGTGTCATACCTTCCCTGATATCCTTAAAAAAGCAAGAGTAACGCCAGTGCATAAAGGAGGTAATCCGGCAGACATAAACAACTATAGACCAATATCAAACCTTCCCATACTATCAAAAATATTTGAAAAAATTATCTACAAACAGCTCTACTCCTACCTCGTAAAATTCGACATTCTTAGCCCCTGTCATTTTGGCTTCCGCTCCCAAAAGAGTACCAACGATGCAATTATTAGTCTCCTTGATATAATTTACTCAGCCCTTGACAAAAATGAGTTTCCGATTGGACTCTTCATTGACTTGAGAAAGGCCTTTGATACTGTTAATCACAATTACTTCTTACGTAAACTCCATCATTATGGAATCCGAGGCCATACACTGGACTATATCCAATCCTATCTTAGTGATAGACACCAATGTGTAGCCATCAATAATATAACCTCTCTCACTCTACCAATAACCGTTGGAGTGCCACAGGGCAGCATTTTGGGACCTCTCCTATTTCTTATACATCAATGATCTGCCTAATGTCTCTAACATTCTGAAACCTATTTTGTTTGCTGATGATACTACCCTCATCTACTCAAACCCCAACCCACATACACTAAATAATGTTGTTAATAATGAACTAAAAAAAGTTCACTTATGGATGTCAACCAACAAACTAACACTTAACATAGAAAAGACCTACTACATCTTATTTGGAAGCAAATCTACAAATGCAATTCAGCTTCAGATAGACAATGTAAACATTAGCAATAAAAATGATGGAAAGTTTCTCGGCCTATTCAGTACCCACATACAACACATAACTAAGAAAGTCTCTAAAACAGTTGGTATACTCTCCAAAATCAGATATTATGTACTTAACTCTGCTCTCATCTCTCTATATTATGCACTAATCTATCCCTATCTTAATTATGGTATCTGTGCATGGGGTTCAACCACTGCAAACCACCTCAAGTCCATCATCATCCAGCAAAAATCTGCTATCAGAATAATAAAAAATTTTGCTTTCAGACAACACTCAGCCCCCTTGTTTAACTCCCTAAACATGCTAAAAATAATCTCACTCCACAAATTCTTTTGTGTCAACTACATTTACAAAACCCTGTTCTTAAATGCAAATCCTGCTCTGAAACTCTCCCTGGACAGATGTAATAGGACCCATTGGTCCTATACAGAGATTTATGACAGCCATTGAATTAGTTAGGAGCAAGGGAGGAATCCCGATCATATGTGGCATTCTTCCAAGAAAGGGAGTGGGAAATGAAAGGATGTCGAGGGCACTTGGTGTCAATTGCCGGCTGGAAAGATATTGCAAATCAAATGCAATTTCTTTCATAGACAACTGGGAACACTTCTATGGAAGAAATGAAATGTATGCTCGTGATGGGGTGCATCTTTCGAGAGCTGGGGTTGTTGCTGTTGCGAACTCGTTGGAAGAAGTGGTTAGAGGTGTTTGTTTGGGTTTAAACTGTTAGTAGATAGAGGTATGGGAATTGATTTGGAGGAAGGAGGTAATAAAAGTATGTGTTTGTGGGAGAAAGGAATTGGCGAAATGATCAAGGAAAGAAAAGGGCCTCAAAATAACAATTCACTTAGGGTATATTACACTAACAGTAGAAGTCTAAGAAATAAAATTAACTAATTAAATGCTCTTGTATGCACAGAAAAAATAGATATTATTGCACTTACCGAAACGTAGATGAATGTAGAAGATAGAGAACTATTAGCTGAATATCAAATAAATGGATTTAAACTATTTCACACAGATAGATATATTAGACGAGGAGGGGGAGTAGCCATATATGTTAGTGACAATTTGAAATGTAGTCTCAAAGAGGGAATCAAAACTGAGCCACACACAGAAACTATTTGGATAGAATTAAACGAAAAAGCAAATAATATTATAATAGGAGTTATATATAGGCCACCAAATTTAGACAGAATGGAAGCAAAGCATCTATGGAATGAAATATCTAGAGCATCTAGATCTAACAGTATTTATGTCATGGGTGACTTTAATATTAGTGGAATAAACTGGGTGAACACAACAGGGAATAGTGAAGCAGAAGATTTTCTAGAAGTAATTGACGATTGCTTTCTTACGCAACACATTAAGGAACCAACGCGGGAAAATAATATTTTAGATTTAGTGTTAACTAACAGGGAAACACAAATTAATGACATCAAAATAGGGAGTGAGCTAGGGAACAGTGATCACAAAGTAATCAGATTTAGCATAGAATGGAATAGACCTGTAGGAGAAAATTCTGTTAAAGTGCCAGATTTTCGAAAAGCTGATTTTAATAGCCTAAGAAATTTTTTGGGTCAAATAGATTGGAAAGTCTTGGGTATGGGGTGTGAGCCGGTCTTAGAGCGAGACATGAACCCAGCGATAGGTGACGTAAAAGGGGATTTCGATGTGGATTTAATATATAACTTATTTAAGAATATTCTAAACAAAGCACAGGAACGTAGTATACCATACAAATTGAATAGGTCAAATACTAATGACCCAAAGTGGATAACAAATAATTTAAAGAACCTTATAGGTAAAAAGAGAGCTTGGTACAAAAGGATTAAGAATGGGGAAGTCAGGTTAGAACAGGAATTCATACAACTGGTTAGAAATGTTAAAAAAGAGATTAGGAAAGCAAAAAGAAACTATGAAGTTCGCATAGCAGAGCAAGCAAAGTCAAATCCTAAAGGGTTTTTTCAGTTATATCGAACTAAGACTAGGGAAAGGATAGGTCCATTAAAATCTGAGACAGGTCAAATAACGGATAATGACAAGGAGATGAGTAGTATTTTTAACAAATATTTTATATCTGTATTTACTAAAGAAGAACTTAACAATATGCCTTCAGCCGAACAAGTCTATGTGGGTGGGGATGAGGACAGGTTGACTAGTTTAGCAGTTACCAGGGAGGATGTAATTAAACAATTAGAAAAACTAAAACCAAACAAATCCCCAGGGACGGATGAAGTGTTTGCCAGGGTGCTTAAAGAATGCAAAGAGGATCTTTCAGAGCCACTGTCTACCATATTTAATAAATCAATAGTCAGGCAGAGTGCCAGAGTCATGGAAGGTAGCTAATGTGGAACCAATTTTTAAGAAAGGAGATAGATCACTTGCGTCAAACTATCGGCCAATTAGCCTAACGTCTATTGTGGGAAAGTTACTTGAATCAATAATTGCAAATACAATTCGTCTCCATCTTGAAAAACATAAATTAATAAATGAGTCGCAACATGGTTTTACAAATGGCCGTTCATATTTAACAAATTTGCTAACTTTTTATTCCAGCATAGTTGAGGCAGTTGATAGTGGTAAGGATTGTGATGTTGTGTACCTTGTTTTTAGCAAAGCTTTTGATACAGTGCCACATGAAAGACTAATTAAAAAATAGAAGCTCATGGTATTGGGGGGTGCTATATTAACTTGGATTAGGGCATGGCTATTCCAAAGGAAACAGAGTTAGTATAAATGGGGTTAAGTCAGAGTGGGATAATGTTGTTAGTGGAGTACCTCAGGGCTCTGTCCTGGGCCCTCTGTTGTTTATAATATATATAAATGATTTAGATTCAGGTTTGAGTAGCAACATTTGCAAATTTGCCAATGATACGAAAATCGGTAGAGAAATTAATTCGGAGGAGGACTCACTATCACTTCAAGTTGATCTAAATAGGGTTTTGAAATGGTCAAAGGATTGGCAAATGCAGTTTAATGCTGATAAATGTAGAGTTCTGAGGCTAGGTAATGATGATAGATACGAGCATCATCGAGACAAGATAATGATGATAGATACGAGACAAGATTCGAGCAAGATGGTGTTGAGATTGCGAAGTCGGATTGCGAAAGGGATCTGGGAGTTATGATTAGTAAGAATTCAAAACAAAAGGATCAATGCATGAATGTTCGTAATAAGGCGAATAGGACACTGGGATTTATTTATCGAAGGGTTAGTAACAAGACACCTGGTGTGGTTCTTAAGCTATATCTTGCTCTGGTTAGGCCCCATTTAGATTATGCAGTTCAGTTTTGGTCGCCGTATTATAGAATGGATATAAATTCACTTGAACGTGTCCAACGTAGGATGACTAAGTTAATTCCCCAAATTAGAAATCTTTCATATGAAGAAAGATTAACAAAGCTTAAGTTGCATTCACTGGAAAGGCGAAGAGTTAGGGGTGACATGATAGAGGTTTACAAGTGGATGAATGGACATAACAGGGGGGATATTAATAGGGTAATAAAAATATCAACACAAGACAGAACACAAAACAATGGGTATAAATTGGATAAGTTTAGATTTAGGAAAGACTTGGGTAAATACTGGTTCAGTAACAGGGTTGTTCGATTGTTTCAAGCGCGGGTTGGACAAGTATATGAGTGGGATTGGGTGGTTATAGAATAGTAGCTGCCTCGTATGGGCCAATAGGCCTTCTGCAGTTGCCTTTGTTCTTATGTTCTTATATGAGTGAGAGGTTGTGTTAGCTGGAGCTCCGATTCTAATAACATTATTATTGCAATAATGGAGGGATTGGTGAGGGATTTGGTGAGTATGGTTGGAGCTCTGAGAGCAGAGATGGATTCCCTGCGGGAGGAGGTGCGACGGCTGGGACTTCGGGAGGAAACGAAGGAGGAGGCCAGTATTGACGGGACCTCATTAAGAAGGACTGACGGGACCAGTATTAAGAAGTCCTCGTCTTGGCAAGTTGTGAAAGACAGGGGTCTTAAGAAGACCTTGGCAAAACCGACAACTAATAGCCTACACCTCAGGACTTTTAATGCATTTGACGTATTAGAGGACGAGTGCTGTGCTGAACCTGTTGTTCAACGAGGTGGCAAAGACAAAGTAACGAGGAGCATTAAAGTGCAGGTCCCTCAAACTGCTCGAAAGGAAAAGGGAGAATCGAAGCGAATTTTGGTTGTGGGAGATTCCCAGGTGAGGTATTTAGACAGAACGTTTTGTGCCAGAGATAGGGGGAACAGATTAAGGGTTTGCTACCCAGGAGCTGGAATTGGTGATATTGTTGGAAACATGAATGATATTATGACAGGAAATTGGAACAAACCCATTATTTGTATTAGTGCAGGGGGTAATGATGTTGGACGAGTTAGGAGTGAGGAACTAATACAGAGATTCAGGACAGCCATTGAGTTAGTTAGGAGCAAGGGAGGAATCCCGATCATATGTGGCATTCTTCCAAGAAAGGGAGTGGGAAATGAATGGATGTCAAGGGCACTTGGTGTCAATTGCCGGCTGGAAAGATATTGCAAATCAAATGCAATATCTTTCATAGACAACTGGGAACACTTCTATGGAAGAAATGAAATGTATGCTCGTGATGGAGTGCATCTATCGAGAGCTGGGGTTGTTGCTGTTGCGAACTCGTTGGAAGAAGTGGTTACAGGTGTTTGTTTGGATTTAAACTGTTAGTAGATAGAGGTATGGGAATTGATTTGGAGGAAGGAGGTAATAAAAGTATGTGTTTGTGGGAGAAAGGAATTGGCAAAATGATCAAGGAAAGAAAAGGGCCTCAAAATAACAATTCACTTTGGGTATATTACACTAACAGTAGAAGTCTAAGAAATAAAATTAACGAATTAAATGCTCTTGTATGCACAGAAAAAAATAGATATTATTGCACTTACCGAAACGTGGATGAATGTAGAAAATAGAGAACTAATAGCTGAATATCAAATAAATGGATTTAAACTATTTCACACAGATAGATATATTAGACGAGGAGGGGGAGTAGCCATATATGTTAGGGACAATTTGAAATGTAGTCTCAAAGAGGGAATCAAAACTGAGCCACACACAGAAACTATTTGGATAGAATTATACGAAAAAGCAAATAATATTATAATAGGAGTTATATATAGGCCTCCAAATTTAGACAGAATGGAAGCAAAGCATCTGTGGGATGAAATATCTAGGGCATCTAGATCTAACAGTATTTACGTCATGGGTGACTTTAATTTTAGTGGAATAAACTGGTTGAACAAAACAGGGAATAGTGAAGCAGAAGATTTTCTAGAAATAATTGACGATTGCTTTCTTACGCAACACATTAAAGAACCAACACGGGAAAATAATATTTTAGATTTAGTGTTAACTAACAGGGAAACACAAATTAATGACATCGAAATAGGGAGTGAGCGAGGGAACAGTGATCACAAAGAAATCAGATTTAGCATAGAATGGAATAGACCTTTAGGAGAAAATTCTGTTAAAGTGCCAGATTTTCGAAAAGCTGATTTTAATAGCCTAAGAAATTCTTTGGGTCAAATTGATTGGAAAGTTTTGGGTATGGGGTGGGGGCCGGTCTTGGAGCGAGACATGAACCCAGCGATAGGTGACGTAAATGGGGATTTCGATGTGAATTCAATATATAACTTATTTAAGAATATTCTAAACAAAGCACAGGAACGTAGTATACCATACAAATTGAATAGGTCGAATACTAATGACCCAAAGTGGATAACAAATAATTTAAAGAACCTTATAGGTAAAAAGAGAGCTTGGTACAAAAGGATTAAGAATGGGGAAGTCAGGTTAGAACAGGAATTCGTACAACTGGTTAGAAATGTTAAAAAAGAGATTAGGAAAGCAAAAAGAAACTATGAAGTTCGCATAGCAGAGCAAGCAAAGTCAAATCCTAAAGGTTTTTTTCAGTTATATCGAACTAAGACTAGGGAAAGGATAGGTCCATTAAAATCTGAGACAGGTCAAATAACGGATAATGACAAGGAGATGAGTAGTATTTTTAATAAATATTTTGTATCTGTATTTACTAAAGAGGAACTTAACAATATGCCTTCAGCCGAACAAGTCTATGTGGGTGGGGATGAGGACAGGTTGACTAGTTTAGCAGTTACCAGGGAGGATGTAATTAAACAATTAGAAAAACTAAAACCAAACAAATCCCCAGGGCCGGATGAAGTGTTTGCCAGGGTGCTTAAAGAATGCAAAGAGGAGCTTTCGGAGCCACTGTCTACCATAATGAAATGAAATGGTTAAGGATTGGCAGATGCAGGTTTTGAAATGGTCAAAGGATTGGCAGACAAGATACGAGCTAGATGGTGTTGTGATTGCGAAGTCGGATTGCGAAAGGGATCTGGGAGTTATGATTAGTAAGAATTTAAAACAAAAGGATCAATGCATAAATGTTCGTAATAAGGCAAATCGGACACTTGGATTTATTAATCGCAGCGTTAGTAACAAGACACCTGGTGTGGTTCTCAAGCTATATCTTGCTCTAGTTAGGCCCCATTTAGATTATGCAGTTCAGTTTTGGTCGCCATATTATAGAATGGATATAAATTCACTTGAACGTGTCCAGCGTAGGATGACTAAGTTAATTCCCCAAATTAGAAATCTTTCATATGAAGAAAGATTAACAAAGCTTAAGTTGCATTCACTGGAAAGGCGAAGAGTTAGGGGTGACATGATAGAGGTTTACAAGTGGATGAATGGACATAACCGGGGGGATATTAATAGGGTATTAAAAGTATCAACACAGGACAGAACACGAAACAATGGATATAAATTGGATAAGTTTAGATTTAGGAAAGACTTGGGTAAATACTGGTTCAGTAACAGGGTTGTTGATTTGTGGAACCAATTGCCGCATAACATTGTGGAGGTGGGGTCCCTCGATTGTTTCAAGCACGGGTTGGACAAGTATATGAGTGGGATTGGGTGGTTATAGAATAGGAGCTGCCTCGTATGGGCCAATAGGCCTTCTGCAGTTACCTTTGTTCTTATGTTCTTATGATTGGCAGATGCAGTTTAATGCTGATAAATGTAAAGTTCTGAGGTTAGGTAATGATGATAGAGTTACAAGATACGAGCTAGATGGTGTTGTGATTGCGAAGTCGGATTGCGAAAGGGATCTGGGAGTTATGATTAGTAAGAATTTAAAACAAAAGGATCAATGCATAAATGTTCGTAATAAGGCAAATCGGACACTTGGATTTATTAATCGCAGCGTTAGTAACAAGACACCTGGTGTGGTTCTCAAGCTATATCTTGCTCTAGTTAGGCCCCATTTAGATTATGCAGTTCAGTTTTGGTCGCCATATTATAGAATGGATATAAATTCACTTGAACGTGTCCAGCGTAGGATGACTAAGTTAATTCCCCAAATTAGAAATCTTTCATATGAAGAAAGATTAACAAAGCTTAAGTTGCATTCACTGGAAAGGCGAAGAGTTAGGGGCGACATGATAGAGGTTTACAAGTGGGTGAATGGACATAACAAGGGGGATATTAATAGGGTATTAAAAATATCAACACAGGACAGAACACGAAATAATGGGTATAAATTGGATAAGTTTAGATTTAGGAAAGACTTGGGTAAATACTGGTTCAGTAACAGGGTTGTTGATTTGTGGAACCAATTGCCGCGTAACGTGGTGGAGGTGGGGTCCCTCGATTGTTTCAAGCGCGGGTTGGACAAGTATATGAGTGGGATTGGGTGGTTATAGAATAGGAGCTGCCTCGAATGGGCCAATAGGCCTTCTGCAGTTACCTTTGTTCTTATGTTCTTATGTTCATATTTAATAAATCAATAGAGTCAGGCAGAGTGCCAGAGTCATGGAAGGTAGCTAATGTGGTACCAATTTTTAAGAAAGGGGATAGATCACTTGCGTCAAACTATCGGCCAATTAGCCTAACGTCTATTGTGGGAAAGTTACTTGAATCAATAATTGCAAATACAATTCGTCTCCATTTTGAAAAACATAAATTAATAAATGAGTCGCAACATGGTTTTACAAATGGCCGTTCATGTTTAACAAATTTGCTAACTTTTTATTCCAGCATAGTTGAGGCAGTTGATAGTGGTAAGGATTGTGATGTTGTGTACCTTGACTTTAGCTAAGCTTTTGATACAGTGCCACATGAAAGACTAATTAAAAAAATAGAAGCTCATGGTATCCCAAAGCATCTATGGGATGAAATATCTAGAGCATCTAGATCTAACAGTATTTATGTCATGGGTGACTTTAATTTTAGCGGAATAAACTGGTTGAACAAAACAGGGAATAGTGAAGCAGAAGATTTTCTAGAATTAATTGACGATTGCTTTCTTGCGCAACACATTAAGGAACCAACACGGGAAAATAATATTTTAGATTTAGTGTTAACTAACAGGGAAACGCAAATTAATGACATCGAAATAGGGAGTGAGCTAGGGAGCAGTGATCACAAAGAAATCAGATTTAGCATAGAATGGAATAGACCAGTAGGAGAAAATTCTGTTAAAGTGCCAGATTTTCGAAAAGCTGATTTTAATAGCCTAAGAAATTTTTTGGGTCAAATTGATTGGAAAGTCTTGGGTATGGGGTGGGGGCCGATCTTGGAGCGAGACATGAACCCAGCGATAGGTGACTTAAATGGGGATTTCGATGTGGATTCAATATATTACTTATTTAAGAATATTCTAAACAAAGCACAGGAACGTAGTATACCATACAAATTGAATAGATCGAATACTAATGACCCAAAGTGGATAACAAAGAATTTGAAGAACCTTATAGGTAAAAAGAGAGCTTGGTACAAAAGGATTAAAAATGGGGAGGTCACTTTAGAACAGGAATTCGTACAACTGGTTAGAAATGTTAAAAAAGAGATAAGGAAAGCAAAAAGAAACTATGAAGTTCGCATAGCAGGGCAAGCAAAGACAAATCCTAAAGGGTTTTTTCAGTTATATCGTACCAAGACTAGGGAAAGGATAGGTCCATTAAAAACTGAGACAGGTCAAATAACAGATAGTGATGAAGAGATGAGTAGTATTTTTAATAAATATTTTGTATCTGTATTTACTAAAGAGGAACTTAACAATATGCCTTCAGCCGAACAAGTCTATGTGGGTGGGGACGAGGACAGGTTGACGAGTTTAGCAGTTACCAGGGAGGATGTTCTTAAACAAATAGTAAAACTCAAACCAAACAAATCCCCAGGGCCGGATGAAGTGTTTGCCAGGGTGCTTAAAGAATGCAAAGAGGAGCTTTGTGACCCACTGTCAACCATATTTAATAAATCAATAGAGACAGGCAGAGTGCCAGAGTTTTGGAAAGTTGCTAATGTGATACCAGTTTTTAAGAAAGGAGATAGATCACTTGCGTCTAACTATCGACCAATTAGCCTCACGTCTATTGTGGGAAAGTTACTCGAATCTATAATAGCAAATAAAATTCGTCTTCATCTTGAAAAACATAAATTAATAATTGAGTCGCAACATGGTTTTATAAATGGCCGTTCATGTTTAACAAATTTGTTATCTTTTTATTCTAGCATTGTTGAGGCAGTTGATAGGGGTAAGGATTGCGATGTTGTATACCTTGACTTTAGCAAAGCTTTTGATACAGTGCCACATGAAAGACTGATTAAAAAAATAGAGTCTCATGGTATTGGGGGTGCTATATTAAGCTGGATTAGGGCATGGCTATACCAAAGGAAACAGAGAGTTAGTATAAATGGAATCAAGTCAGAGTGGGAAAATGTTGTAAGTGGAGTGCCTCAAGGCTCTGTCCTGGGACCTCTGTTGTTTATAATATATATAAATGATTTAGATTCAGGTTTGAGTAGCAACATTTGCAAATTTGCCGATGATACGAAAATCGGTAGGGAAATTAATTCGGAGGAGGACTCACTATCACTTCAAGTTGATCTAGATAGGGTTTTGAAATGGTCAAAGGATTGGCAGATGCAGTTTAATGCTGATAAATGTAAAGTTCTGAGGTTAGGTAATGATGATAGAGTTACAAGATACGAGCTAGATGGTGTTGTGATTGCGAAGTCGGATTGCGAAAGGGATCTGGGAGTTATGATTAGTAAGAATTTAAAACAAAAGGATCAATGCATAAATGTTCGTAATAAGGCAAATCGGACACTTGGATTTATTAATCGCAGCGTTAGTAACAAGACACCTGGTGTGGTTCTCAAGCTATATCTTGCTCTAGTTAGGCCCCATTTAGATTATGCAGTTCAGTTTTGGTCGCCATATTATAGAATGGATATAAATTCACTTGAACGTGTCCAGCGTAGGATGACTAAGTTAATTCCCCAAATTAGAAATCTTTCATATGAATCTTACCACACCAGGTGTCTTGTTACTAACGCTGCGATTAATAAATCCAAGTGTCCGATTTGCCTTATTACGAACATTTATGCATTGATCCTTTTGTTTTAAATTCTTACTAATCATAACTTCCAGATCCCTTTCGCAATCCGACTTCGCAATCACAACACCATCTAGCTCGTATCTTGTAACTCTATCATCATTACCTAACCTCAGAACTTTACATTTATCAGCATTAAACTGCATCTGCCAATCCTTTGACCATTTCAAAACCCTATCTAGATCAACTTGAAGTGATAGTGAGTCCTCCTCCGAATTAATTTCCCTACCGATTTTCGTATCATCGGGAAATTTGCAAATGTTGCTACTCAAACCTGAATCTAAATCATTTATATATATTATAAACAACAGAGGTCCCAGGACAGAGCCTTGAGGCACTCCACTTACAACATTTTCCCACTCTGACTTGATTCCATTTATACTAACTCTCTGTTTCCTTTGGTATAGCCATGCCCTAATCCAGCTTAATATAGCACCCCCAATACCATGAGACTCTATCTTTTTAATCAGTCTTTCATGTGGCACTGTATCAAAAGCTTTGCTAAAGTCAAGGTATACAACATCGCAATCCTTACCACTATCAACTGCCTCAACAATGCTAGAATAAAAAGATAACAAATTTGTTAAACATGAACGGCCATTTATAAAACCATGTTGCGACTCAATTATTAATTTATGTTTTTCAAGATGAAGACGAATTTTATTTGCTATTATAGATTCGAGTAACTTTCCCACAATAGACGTGAGGCTAATTGGTCGATAGTTAGACGCAAGTGATCTATCTCCTTTCTTAAAAACTGGTATCACATTAGCAACTTTCCAAAACTCTGGCACTCTGCCTGTCTCTATTGATTTATTAAATATGGTTGACAGTGGGTCACAAAGCTCCTCTTTGCATTCTTTAAGCACCCTGGCAAACACTTCATCCGGCCCTGGGGATTTGTTTGGTTTGAGTTTTACTATTTGTTTAAGAACATCCTCCCTGGTAACTGCTAAACTCGTCAACCTGTCCTCGTCCCCACCCACATAGACTTGTTCGGCTGAAGGCATATTGTTAAGTTCCTCTTTAGTAAATACAGATACAAAATATTTATTAAAAATACTACTCATCTCTTCATCACTATCTGTTATTTGACCTGTCTCAGTTTTTAATGGACCTATCCTTTCCCTAGTCTTAGTACGATATAACTGAAAAAACCCTTTAGGATTTGTCTTTGCTTGCCCTGCTATGCGAACTTCATAGTTTCTTTTTGCTTTCCTTATCTCTTTTTTAACATTTCTAACCAGTTGTACGAATTCCTGTTTTAAAGTGACCTCCCCATTTTTAATCCTTTTGTACCAAGCTCTCTTTTTACCTATAAGGTTCTTCAAATTCTTTGTTATCCACTTTGGGTCATTAGTATACGATCTATTCAATTTGTATGGTATACTACGTTCCTGTGCTTTGTTTAGAATATTCTTAAATAAGTTATATATTGAATCCACATCGAAATCCCCATTTAAGTCACCTATCGCTGGGTTCATGTCTCGCTCCAAGACCGGCCCACACCCCATACCCAAGCCTTTCCAATCAATTTGACCCAAAAAATTTCTTAGGCTATTAAAATCAGCTTTTCGAAAATCTGGCACTTTAACAGAATTTTCTCCTACTGGTCTATTCCATTCTATGCTAAATCTGATTTCTTTGTGATCACTGCTCCCTAGCTCACTCCCTATTTCGATGTCATTAATTTGCGTTTCCCTGTTAGTTAACACTAAATCTAAAATATTATTTTCCCGTGTTGGTTCCTTAATGTGTTGCGTAAGAAAGCAATCGTCAATTAATTCTAGAAAATCTTCTGCTTCACTATTCCCTGTTTTGTTCAACCAGTTTATTCCGCTAAAATTAAAGTCACCCATGACATAAATACTGTTAGATCTAGATGCTCTAGATATTTCATCCCATAGATGCTTTGCTTCCATTCTGTCTAAATTTGGTGGCCTATATATTACTCCTATTATAATATTATTAGCTTTTTCGTTTAATTCAATCCAAATAGTTTCTGTGTGTGGCTCTGTTTTGATTCCCTCTTTGAGACTACATTTCAAATTGTCCCTAACATATATGGCTACTCCACCTCCTCGTCTAATATATCTATCTGTGTGAAATAGTTTAAATCCATATATTTGATATTCAGCTAATAGTTCTCTATTTTCTACATTCATCCACGTTTCGGTAAGTGCAATAATATCTATTTTTTCTGTGCAGACAAGAGCATTTAATTCGTTAATTTTATTTCTTAGACTTCTACTGTTAGTGTAATATACCCTAAGTGAATTGTTATTTTGCGGACCTTCTCTTTCCCTGATCGTTTTGCCAATTCCTTTCTCCCACAAACACATACTTTTATTACCTCCTTCCTCCAAATCAATTCCCATACCTCTATCTACTAACAGTTTAAACCCAAACAAACACCTCTAACCACTTCTTCTAACGAGTTCGCAACAGCAACAACCCCAGCTCTCGATAGATGCACCCCATCACGAGCATACATTTCATTTCTTCCATAGAAGTGTTCCCAGTTGTCTATGAAAGATATTGCATTTGATTTGCAATATCTTTCCAGCCGGCAATTGACACCAAGTGCCCTCGATATCCATTCATTTCCCACTCCCTTTCTTGGAAGAATGCCACATATGATCAGGATTCCTCCCTTGCTCCTAACTAACTCTATGGCTGTTTTATACCTCTGAATCAGTTCCTCACTCCTAACTCGACCAACATCATTTCCTCCCACGCTAATGCAAATAATGGGATTGTTCCCATTACCAGCCATAATATCATTCATGTTTATAATATCACCAATGCCAGCTCCGGGATAGCAAACCCTTAACCTGTTCCCCCTATCTCTAGCACAAAACGTTCTATCCAAATACCTTATCTGGGAATCTCCCACAACTAATGTTTGCTTAGGTACTTCCTTTACTTTCTGAGGGGCCTGCGCTTCCTTTCTCTTCGTTGCTTTCCCTTTTGCGCGATCCACAGTCTCTCCACAGCACTCGTCCTCCAAAACGTCAAATGAATTAGAAGTTGCTATGGCGTTTGAAGGCGGCTTTATCAAAGTCTTCTTAAGGCCCCTGTCTTTCGCAACTCTCCAAGACGAGGTCCCTTTACTACTTGTCTCCTCCATCGTTACTTCTCGTTGTTCTTTCAGCTGACGCACCTCCTCCCGCAGAGAGTCCAACTCTGTCCTCAGGGCTCCCACTAGAGTCACCAGGTCCTTCACTACAACTTCCATATTGCTATGATAATATAACAACACTGAAAAGCTTTAGCAAAGCTTTTGATACAATGCCACATGAAAGACTGATGAAAAAGATAGAGGCCCATGGTATTGGGGGTGTTATATTAAGTTGGATTAGGGGATGGTTATTCCAAAGAAAACCAGAGAGTTAGTATAAGTTGGGTTAAAAATACTACTCATCTCGTCATTATCCGTTATTTGACCTGTCTCAGTTTTTAATGGACCTATCCTTTTCCTAGTCTTAGTTCGATATAACTGAAAAAAACCCTTTACGATTGGTCTTCGCTTGTCCTGCTATGCGAACTTCATAGTTTCCTTTTCCTTTCCTTATCTCTTTTTTAACATTTCTAGTCAGTTGCATGAATTCCTGTTCTAACCTGACTCCCCCATTCTTAATCCTTTTGTACCAAGCTCTCTTTTTACCTATAAGGTCATTAGTATTTGATTTATTCAATTTGTATGGTATACTACGTTCCTGTGCTTTGTTTAGAATATTCTTTAATAAGATATATTTTGAATCCACATCGAAATCCCCTTTTATGTCACCTGTCGCTGGGTTCCTGTCTCGCTCCAAGACCGGCCCATCCCCCATGCCCAAGACTTTCAATCTATTTGATCCAAAAAATTTCTTAGGCTATTGAAATCAGCTTTTCGAAAACCTGACACTTTAACAGAATTTTCTCTTACAGGTCTATTCCATTCTATGCTAAATCTGATTTCTTTGTGATCACTGTTCCCTAGCTCAATCCCTATTTCGATATGATTAATTTGTGTTTCCCTGTTAGTTAACACTAAATCTAAAGTGTTATTTTCCCGCGTTGGTTCCTTAATGTGTTAGATAAGAAAGCAATCGTCAATTAATTCTAGAAAATCTTCCGCTTCATTATTCCCTGTTCTGTTAGACCAATTTATTCCACTGAAATTTAAGTCACTCATGACGCAAATACTGCTAGACCTAGATGCTCTAGATATTTCATCCCATAGGTGCTTTGCTTCCATCCTGTTAAAGTTTGGTGGCCTGTATAAGAACATAAGAATAAAGGTAACCTCAGAAGGTCTATTGGCCCATACGAGGCAGTTCCTATCTATAACCACCCAATCCCACTCATAAACATAAACATAAACAGCCAGTGGATCGCTGACCGACCTCAACATCATATCAAGGACAATTTTGAGGACGAAAATCCAAACCTGGCTGTATTCAAACTAGAGTTCTGCAACACCGACAAAACATCAATGAAGATTACGTTCACCACCATAGCTGCGGCCACCCAGGGTGCCACACAAGGATTCTACTGCTTCGGCTTAAAAATTCCACCCCACCAAATGAAAAAGGAACGATACCACGAGATCCAGCAGTGCTTTAAGTGCTACGAGCTCTCCCACCCGACCAATAAGTGTCAGCACCCTGTCTAGAGGTGCAGCCTGTGCGCACTGGACCATCACTACTCCATATGCAAGGCAACAGTCCATCGCTGCTTGTTCTGTGATGGCAATCACCCTGCAATTTCCTACCGCTGCCCCCGCAGACAGGAAAGCATCAAGGCCCAGGTTGAAGCCAAGAGAAACAACCCTTCTACCTCCTCGACCAGAGCCCCAAGCTTTCAACCCACCACCTTAGCTCTCACTAATCGACCAGAAGACTTTCCAGTCTTACCAACATGTGGCTCCTCCCAGCAGGCGACACAGCCTTCTCATTGGGGACCCAAGGTCCCACAGGCTCCTTCACAGATAATGCCTGCATCACGTGCAGGCATTATCCCTGGTCTTATTAGACTAGCGGAAAGGCTAGCAGGACTAGACAACCAGCGCTTTGTCAGTGAACTAAACGCATTATACATAGACAATGGACTGGCCCCCATCATAGCCACTAGCGTAAATCTCACTGCCTCCTCTACCACTCCGGAGACTACCACCAGGACGACCATGCAGTCAACTTCAACACCGACTCCAGAACCGCCTATGACCCGGGGCTACACAAACAGAGGAAATTCCTTCTCCAGCTCCCAACACTCCTACCATCACTATCTCAGCCGTCTACAAACGATAACAGCACCACCAGCGTTCCTGAAATAGCTACAACCACTAATCAACGACACCTAAGCCTACCTAAGGTTGCGAGGTATTGTAGTGTGGGTTGGTGGTGTTGTCGTTGTCGATCCTTCTTTCTGGACAACCCAACCCACAACTCGGTAGAGTGCTTATACTTCACTAGGAGACCACACTAGGCGCTTCTGGCTCTTGGAGAGGGGCTCAACGTCACACGTTTAGGGGATGCGGCTCCAACACTTAGCCTCGTTGTCACTTGCACACCCAATCGAGCCGCTGTGACTCCCCACTCTCTCCTTATGTGATATGATCTCCTCAATCCCCTTTGACTTACTAGTTTTCCGTCCTACCCTGTCCACAGCAGTGGTTCTTGGTTCTTTCTTTCTCTCTCTCTCTTTACTATTTCCTGGGAAGCCTCACTAGGACAAGGGCAAACACCAGCAAATTGGAATACATTTACTGGACAAAGCACATACACAATACATACTCACATATAATAATAATGAATCCTATACTCTATACTATTACAATCAGGTTGCTCTCCAACACCATCAGAACTCTTATCATCAGCTTATCAAGTGGTATCCTATCTTCTGATTCACCACCTCATACTATCAATCTTCTCAAGTAGATCAAGTCTTATAATACAATGTTGCACTATCAGCAAGAGAATATATATATCCATAAACATGTTCAAGGAAAATCAGCGTATGAATGCAATAACATATATATCAGTATAAATGTTCCTTGATACACAACAAAGATCCATCGATCATCCCATCAGTCCTAGAACACATGCATCTGTAGGTAATCCAGCCTACGACTGTAACTCTACGCTTCAGTATAGACACTCCTCGGCACAAGAACGGCAAACAATCACTCACCTTTCACTGCGTCTTGCAAGCTAATGACAACCAAACACTCTATCACTTCCCTACAAGTAATCACTTAGAACTTCCCTTCCATATCTGGAAGTTCACTACCCTGATCTCTTCAGGTTCTTCCGGGTTTAACTACCAGGATCCTCTGCAGCTCCTCCAGGCTGCTACCATGAAGTTTCTTTGAGCAACTACGGTGCTTCACCCTTCTGCTAGGGTCCTCCACAGCTCTCCTGGCTGCTACACCATGAAGTTTCCTCGAACAACTATGGTGCTTCACCACCTATACAGAAGCACGTGACACTCCTCTTCACTGCTTCTCCTCACAGCTCGAGGTCCTCTCCTCCACTACCTTGGAGTTTCATCAACTACTCCCTCTGTGCTGGCTTCGAAGTTCTCAGCAACTTCTTCCCTAAAGACAAACCTGCAACCCATCGACACTCCAATAAAAATGTTTCCCCTTAAACACATAAACAAAAATAATCACACAATATGTTTGCCTCTGTTATATAAGGGGGTGTCTGTACTATGGGGGATCTAGAATAACATGGATGTAGGGGTAGTAGTTAGCATTAAGGGTTATCAAATATGGGAGATCTCAAAGGCCCGGCCCCCACTATATAGAAATATATAGAAATATATAGAAATAAACTTGTAGTGGCTTATTGCAGCAATAGTCAGCTTAGAGGTTAATCATAGATCTCCTACACAGGAAAAATGGATACTCCTTTACTAACTTACTTATTTATTAACCCCTTAACAACCCCCCATATACATTCACACCAATAACAATAATATTTACTTTACCACACAATCTTACGTTAAAAGCCTTGGTCCACTTAAGCAGGATACAAGGTTTACACTGAGAACAAGCTAGGGTAAAGTACTACTAGTGAAGAGCTAGAAGCTTGAGTCAGCTTAGGGTAGGGAGACCACGTGGTTCCACTTGGACCCCTTTTAGAATAACTAATAATACAAACACTAGGAACACCTAATTCATGCACGGTATAATATTCTACACATTAGAACACGCCTATGCCAGACAATGAGAACACTACACAGTATACTTAGCTGGGTATCAAAGACACAGAAATAAAGAAACGAGAGGAAAGGGAGGAGGTTCCTTTCACCACAGCCAGCCAGCAGAGAAGAGCGACCGTCTCCAGTCTTCTTCCCCAGTTCACCCGCTGCCAGCAGACTACTCAACTAATCGTACAGCATTCCTATCCCAAGTTTACTCAGGTTTACTTTACAAATGATTAGAAAGTATTAGTAAACATAGTTGGTGCCTATTTTATTATTTAATAATCAACCCCAAGCTCAGTCTTAAATGCTCTTTGAGAAACAAGAATAGTCTTATGTCTGGCAGGGAAGATACAAACAAATGCACCTCGTGATGCGTTTCCCTACTATAAGGCAGTTTATTTAGCTCATTTTTGACCTCTGGTTTCCACTGAGGAACCCAGGGTCATAACACTCTCCAACATCTATCTGCTCTCTACATACTGTGAGAATGGACTTCCCCATTTTGGGCGGGTCCATGCTCCACCTCACTCTCTCTGGTAGGGTCCTCCGCCGCCAGGAGCTGGGCTCCGTCAGTTGGCTTCAGGCGGTCGACAGGAGAGGACGCGCTGCTCGTCCCTCCAGCTGTTTCTCCCTCTCCACTCTCTTATTTTAGGCCTTCTGCCTTATCAAAACATGTCTAACTTATCAATAAACATTGCTACTGTCGCAGGGCACACGACCAACTACAAGCAGTCACTATGAACCGGCTTAAATCGTGCTTACCACAGATTGTCTGGTCGAGGGCGCTCCTCCCTCTGACTGAGGCTGGTCAGGGCACTCCCACAGCCCACAATAATGTCTCTGGGCGGCTTAATAAACACTCCTCGCCGTCCAGGACTTGAGACCACAACGTTCTCAGCTCAATTCCACAGCTGGCACGTCTGCACACTTCTCTTCTCTTGGAGATATATCACTAGGGGTTCCTTTCTGACGGGAGCTCAGATGGAGCGCGGCTTTCCCCTGCGATGTTTGGCGCTCAAGTGAGGTCAAAGCCCTCCAGAAGCGAGCCTCACGCCTCCAGCAAATTATCCACATCTCCTAACCAGTCATTTATCTGTTTTCTTATTCACTGCCCATAATCTTAAACTCCGTGTAAAATTTACCCAATTATTTTTACATATGAATCTTCATGTCTGTATTTCCGACCTCCTAGTCAGGTCAGGCTTGATAGAATAATTGTCAAAGGGGAGACTCGTTTTTCAGCTACCTGGGATCATAACAGGCGAAAGACAAAAACGCCCACTACGGAGGTTACAGACTCCTCAGACGAGGAAATCATAGTAGGAGCTCCACCGCCGCATCACAAATACGACACCTACACGGTTGAAGACTTCCTAATGGAGGCCACGTCACCAAACTATAACGACAGCACTGCTCAGCCAAAGTCGCAGGCAAAGAAAAACCGGAAAACCTAGAGGTCCACACTAATCCCACCAGCTCCATAACTGGTATAGCCAGCTCCCCCAGGCTGAGAACCATCATGAAGACCCCTATCCATCGCCAGATCTCTAGTATCAGCCACTGATACAGATAATGGCTCCAAAGAGCCTCCACTTACGGGCTCACCATAGCCCGTGCTACTGGAAATTATTGTTCTGAGTAGCAAATCTTAAACAACAACAACATCATAAACATGTCCAACCCACGCTTGAAACAATAAAAGGACCCCACCTCCACCACGTTACGCGGTAATTGGTTCCACAAAACAACAACCCTGTTACCGAACCAGTATTTACCCAGGTCTTTCCTAAATCTAAATTTATCTTATTTATACCTATTGTTTCGTGTTCTGTCGTGTGTTGATACTTAAAATACCCTATTAATATATCTTTTGTTGTGTCCATTCATCCACTTGTAAACCTCTATCATGTCACCCCTAACTCTTTGCCTTTCCAGTGAATGCAACTTAAGCTTTGCTAATCTTTCTTCAGATAAAAGATTTCTAATTTGGGGAATTAACTTAGTCATCCTACGCTGGATACGTTCATGTAAATTTATATCCATTCTATAGTACGGCGATCAAAACTGAACTGCATAATCTAAATGGGGCCTAACCAGAGCATGATATAGCTGAAGAACAACACCAGGTGTCTTGTTACTAACGCTTCGATTAATAAAACCCAGTGTCCTATTTGCCTTATTACGAACATTCATGCCTTGACCCTTTTGTTTTAAATTCTTACTAATCATAACTCCCAGATCCCTTTCCCAATCTCAACACCATCTAGCTCGTATCTTGTAACTCTATCATCATTACCTAACCTCAGAACTTTACATTTATCAGCATTAAACTGCATCTGCCAATCTTTTGACCATTTCAAAACTCTATTTAAATCAACTTGAAGTGATAATGAGTCTTCTTCCGTGTTAATTTCCCTACCGATTTTTGTATCATCTGCAAATTTGAAGATGTTGCTACTCAAACCTGAATCTAAATCATTTATATATATTATAAACAACAGAGGTCCCAGGACAGGGCCTTAAGGCACTCCACTAACAACATTATCCCACTCTGACTTAACCCCCATTTATACTAACTCTTTGTTTCCTTTGGAATAGCCATGCCCTAACCCAAATTAATATAGCACCTCCAATACCATGAGCCTCTATTTTTTTAATCAGTCTTTCATGTGGCACTGTATCAAAAGCTTTGCTAAAGTCAAGGTACACAACATCACAATCCTTACCACTATCAACTGCCTCAACTATGCTGGAATAAAAAGATAGCAAATTTGTTAAACATGAAAGGCCATTTGTAAAACCATGTTGCGACACATTTATTAATTTATGTTTTTCAAGATGAAGACGAATTGTATTTGCAATTATCGATTCAAGTAACTTTCCCACAACAGACGTTAGGCTAATTGGCCGATAGTTTGACGCAAGTGATCTATCTCCTTTCTTAAAAATTGGTACCACATTAGCTACCTTCCATGACTCTGGCACTCTACCTAGCTCTATTGATTTATTAATTATGGTAGACAGTGGCTCGGAAAGCTCCTCTTTGCATTCTTTAAGCACCCTGGCAAACACTTCATCCGGCCCTGGGAATTTGTTTGGTTTGAGTTTTACTATTTGTTTAATTACATCCTCCCTGGTAACTGTTAAACTAGTCAACCTGTCCTCGCCCCACCCACATAGAGTTGTTCGGCTGAAGGCATATTGTAAAGTTCCTCTTTAGTAAATACAAACATAAAATATTTATTAAAAATACTACTCATCTCCTCGTCATTATCCGTTATTTGACCTGTCTCAGTTTTTAATGGACCTCTCCTTTCCCTAGTCTTAGTTCAATATAACTGAAAAAAACCTTTAGGATTTGTCTTAGCTTGCCCTGCTATGGGAACTTCATAGTTTCTTTTCGCTTTCCTTATCTCTTTTTTAACATTTGTAACCGGTTGTACGAATTCCTGATCTAAACTGACTTCCCCATTCTTAATCCTTTTGTACCACGCTCTCTTTTTACCTATAAGGTTCTTCAAATACTTTGTTGTCCACTTTGGGTCATTAGTATTCCATCTATCCAATTTGTATGGTATACTACGTTCCTGTGCTTTGCTTAGCATATTCTTAAATAAGTTATATTTTGAATCCACATCAATATCCCCTTTTACGTCACCTATCGCTGGGTGACGTAAAAGTGACGTAATTCACCCACTTGTAAACCACTATCATGTCACCCCTAACTCTTCGCCTTTCCAGTGAATGACTCTTAAGCTTTGTTAATCTTTCTTCATATGAAAGATTTCTAATTTGGGGAATTAACTTAGTCATCCTATGCTGGACACGTTCAAGTGAATTTATATCCATTCTATAATATGGCGACCAAAACTGAACTGCACAATCTAAATGGGGCCTAACTAGAGCAAGATATAGCTTGAGAACCATACCAGGTGTCTTGTTACTAACGCTGCGATTAATAAATCCAAGTGTCCGATTTGCCTTATTACGAACATTTATGCATTGATCCTTTTGTTTTAAATTCCTACTTATCATAACTCCCAGATCCCTTTCGCAATCCGACTTCGCAATCTCAACACCATCTAGCTCGTATCTTGTAACTCTATCATCATTACCTAACCTCAGAACTTTACATTTATCAGCATTAAACTGCATCTGCCAATCCTTTGACCATTTCAAAACCCTATCTAGATCAACTTGAAGTGATAGTGAGTCCTCCTCCAAATTAATTTCCCTACCGATTTTCGTATCATCGGCAAATTTGCAAATGTTGCTACTCAAACCTGAATCTAAATCATTTATATATATTATAAACAACAGAGGTCCCAAGACAGAGCCTTGAGGCACTCCACTTACAACATTTTCCCACTCTGACTTGATTCCATTTATACTAACTCTCTGTTTCCTTTGGTATAGCCATGCCCTAATCCAGCTTAATATAGCACCCCCAATACCATGAGACTCTATCTTTTTAATCAGTCTTTCATGTGGCACTGTATCAAAAGCTTTGTTAAAGTCAAGGTACACAACATCACAATCCTTACCACTATCAACTGCCTCAACTATGCTAGAATAAAAAGATAACAAGTTTGTTAAACATGAACGGCCATTTATAAAACCATGTTGCGACTCAATTATTAATTTATGTTTTTCAAGATGAAGACGAATTTTATTTGCTATTATAGATTCGAGTAACTTTCCCACAATAGACGTTAGGCTAATTGTTCGATAGTTAGACGCAAGTGATCTATCTCCTTTCTTAAAAACTGGTATCACGTTAGCAACTTTCCAAAACTCTGGCACTCTGCCTGACTCTATTGATTTATTAAATATGGTTGACAGTGGGTCACAAAGCTCCTCTTTGCATTCCTTAAGCACCCTGGCAAACACTTCATCCGGCCCTGGGGATTTGTTTGGTTTGAGTTTTACTATTTGTTTAAGAACATCCTCCCTGGTAACTGCTAAACTCGTCAACCTGTCCTCGTCCCCACCCACATAGACTTATTCGGCTGAAGGCATATTGTTAAGTTCCTCTTTAGTAAATACAGATACAAAATATTTATTAAAAATACTACTCATCTCTTCATCACTATCTGTTATTTGACCTGTCTCAGTTTTTAATGGACCTCTCCTTTCCCTAGTCTTAGTTCGATATAACTGAAAAAACCCTATAGGATTTGTCTTAGCTTGCCCTGCAATGCGAACTTCATAGTTTCTTTTCGCTTTCCTTATCTCTTTTTTAACATTTGTAACCGGTTGTACGAATTCCTGATCTAAACTGACTTCCCCCATTCTTAATCCTTTTGTACCACGCTCTCTTTTTACCTATAAGGTTCTTCAAATACTTTGTTGTCCACTTTTGGTCATTAGTATTCCATCTATCCAATTTGTATGGTATACTACGTTCCTGTGCTTTGCTTAGCATATTCTTAAATAAGTTATATTTTGAATCCACATCAATATCCCCTTTTACGTCACCTATCGCTGGGTGACGTAAAAGTGACGTAATTCACCCACTTGTAAACCTCTATCATGTCACCCCTAACTCTTCGCATTTCCAGTGAATGCAACTTAAGCTTTGTTAATCTTTCTTCATATGAAAGATTTCTAATTTGGGGAATTAACTTAGTCATCCTACGCTGGACACGTTCAAGTGAATTTATATCCATTCTATAATATGGCGACCAAAACTGAACTGCACAATCTAAATGGGGCCTAAATAGAGCAAGATATAGCTTGAGAACCATACCAGGTGTCTTGTTACTAACGCTGCGATTAATAAATCCAAGTGTCCGATTTGCCTTATTACGAACATTTATGCATTGATCCTTTTGTTTTAAATTCCTACTAATCAAAACTCCCAGATCCCTTTCGCAATCCGACTTCGCAATCTCAACACCATCTAGCTCGTATCTTGTAACTCTATCATCATTACCTAACCTCAGAACTTTACATTTATCAGCATTAAACTGCATCTGCCAATCCTTTGACCATTTCAAAACCCTATCTAGATCAACTTGAAGTGATAGTGAGTCCTCCTACGAATTAATTTCCCTACCGATTTTCGTATCATCGGCAAATTTGCAAATGTTGCTATTCAAACCTGAATCTAAATCATTTATATATATTATAAACAACAGAGGTCCCAAGACAGAGCCTTGAGGCACTCCACTTACAACATTTTCCCACTCTGACTTGATTCCATTTATACTAACTCTCTGTTTCCTTTGGTATAGCCATGCTCTAATCCAGCTTAATATAGCACCCCCAATACCATGAGACTATCTTTTTAATCAGTCTTTCGTGTGGCACTGTATCAAAAGCTTTGTTAAAGTCAAGGTACACAACATCACAATCCTTACCACTATCAACTGCCTCAACTATGCTAGAATAAAAAGATAACAAGTTTGTTAAACATGAACGGCCATTTATAAAACCATGTTGCGACTCAATTATTAATTTATGTTTTTCAAGATGAAGACGAATTTTATTTGCTATTATAGATTCGAGTAACTTTCCCACAATAGACGTTAGGCTAATTGGTCGATAGTTAGACGCAAGTGATCTATCTCCTTTCTTAAAAACTGGTATCACGTTAGCAACTTTCCAAAACTCTGGCATTCTGCCTGACTCTATTGATTTATTAAATATGGTTGACAGTGGGTCACAAAGCTCCTCTTTGCATTCCTTAAGCACCCTGGCAAACACTTCATCCGGCCCTGGGGATTTGTTTGGTTTGAGTTTTACTATTTGTTTAAGAACATCCTCCCTGGTAACTGCTAAACTCGTCAACCTGTCCTCGTCCCCACCCACATAGACTTATTCGGCTGAAGGCGCATTGTTAAGTTCCTCTTTAGTAAATACAGATACAAAATATTTATTAAAAATACTACTCATCTCTTCATCACTATCTGTTATTTGACCTGTCTCAGTTTTTAATGGACCTATCCTTTCCCTAGTCTTAGTACGATACAACTGAAAAAACCCTTTGGGATTTGTCTTTGCTTGCCCTGCTATTCGAACTTCATAGTTTCTTTTTGATTTCCTAATCTCTTTTTTAACATTTCTAACCAGTTGTACGAATTCCTGTTCTAAACTGACTTCCCCATTTTTAATCCTTTTGTACCAAGCTCTCTTTTTACCTATAAGGTTCTTCAAATTCTTTGTTATCCACTTTGGGTCATTAGTATTCGATCTATTCAATTTGTATGGTATACTACGTTCCTGTGATATGTTTAGAATTTTCTTATAAAAGTTATATATTGAATCCACATCGAAATCCCCATTTAAGTCACCTATCGCTGGGTTCATGTCTCGCTCCAAGACCGGCCCACACCCCATACCCAAGATTTCCAATCAATTTGACCCAAAAAAATTCTTAGGCTATTAAAATCAGCTTTTCGAAAATCTGGCACTTTAACAGAATTTTCTCCTACTGGTCTATTCCATTCTATGCTAAATCTGATTTCTTTGTGGTCACTGTTCCCTAGCTCACTCCCTATTTCGATTTCATTAATTTGTGTTTCCCTGTTAGTTAACACTAAATCTAAAATATTATTATCCCGTGTTGGTTCCTTAATGTGTTGCGTAAAAAAACAATCGTCAATTAATTCTAGAAAATCTTCTGCTTCACTATTCCCTGTTTTGTTCACCCAGTTTATTCCGCTAAAAGTAAAGTCACCCATGACATAAATACTGTTAGATCTAGATGCTCTAGATATTTCATCCCATAGGTGCTTTGCTTCCATTCTGTCTAAATTTGGTAGCCTATATATAACTCCTATTATAATATTATTTGCTTTTTCGTATAATTCTATCCAAATAGATTCTGTGTGTGGCTCAGTTGTGATTCCCTCTTTGAGACTACATTTCAAATTGTCCCTAACATATATGGCTACTCCACCTCCTCGTCTAATATATCTATCTGTGTGAAATAGTTTAAAGCCATTTATTTGATATTCAGCTAATAGTTCTCTATTTTCTACATTCATCCACGTTTCGGTAAGTGCAATAATATCTATTTTTTCTGTGCAGACAAGAGCATTTAATTCGTTAATTTTATTTCTTAGACTTCTACTGTTAGTGTAATATACCCTAAGTGAATTGTTATTTTGAGGCCCTTCTCTTTCCCTGATCATTTTGCCAATTCCTTTCTCCCACAAACACATACTTTTATTACCTCCTTCCTCCAAATCAATTCCCATACCTCTATCTACCAACAGTTTAAACCCAAACAAACACCTCTAACCACTTCTTCCAACGAATTCGCAACAGCAACAACCCCAGCTCTCGATAGATGCACCCCATCACGAGTATACATTTCATTTCTTCCATAGAAGTGTTCCCAGTTGTCTATGAAAGATATTGCATTTGATTTGCAATATCTTTCCAGCCGGCAATTGACACCGAGTGCCCTCGATATCCATTCATTTCCCACTCCCTTTCTTGGAAGAATGCCACATATGATCGGGATTCCTCCCTTGCTCCTAACTAATTCTATGGCTGTTTTATACCTCTGAATCAGTTCCTCACTCCTAACTCGACCAACATCATTTCCTCCCACGCTAATGCAAATAATGGGATTGTTCCCATTTCCAGCCATAATATCATTCATGTTGTTTATAATATCACCAATGCCAGCTCCGGGATAGCAAACCCTTAACCTGTTCCCCCTATCTCTAGCACAAAACGTTCTATCCAAATTCCTTATCTGGGAATCTCCCACAATGTGGATGAATGTAGAAAATAGAGAACTATTAGCTGAATATCAAATATTTTGGATTTAAACTATTTCACACAGATAGATATATTAGACGAGGAGGTGGAGTAGCCATATATGTTAGGGATAATTTGAAATGTAGTCTCAAAGAGGGAATCAAAACAGAGCCACACACAGAAACTATTTGGATTGAATTAAACGAAAAAGCTAATAATATTATAATAGGAGTAATATATAGGCCACCAAATTTAGACAGAATGGAAGCAAAGCATCTATGGGATGAAATATCTAGAGCATCTAGATCTAACAGTATTTATGTCATGGGTGACTTTAATTTTAGCGGAATAAACTGGTTGAACAAAACAGGGAATAGTGAAGCAGAAGATTTTCTAGAATTAATTGACGATTGCTTTCTTACGCAACACATTAAGGAACCAACACGGGAAAATAATATTTTAGATTTAGTGTTAACTAACAGGGAAACGCAAATTAATGACATCGAAATAGGGAGTGAGCTAGGGAGCAGTGATCACAAAGAAATCAGATTTAGCATAGAATGGAATAGACCAGTAGGAGAAAATTCTGTTAAAGTGCCAGATTTTCGAAAAGCTGATTTTAATAGCCTAAGAAATTTTTTGGGTCAAATTGATTGGAAAGGCTTGGGTATGGGGTGTGGGCCGGTCTTGGAGCGAGACATGAACCCAGCGATAGGTGACTTAAATGGGGATTTCGATGTGGATTCAATATATAACTTATTTAAGAATATTCTAAACAAAGCACAGGAACGTAGTATACCATACAAATTGAATAGATCGTATACTAATGACCCAAAGTGGATAACAAAGAATTTGAAGAACCTTATAGGTAAAAAGAGAGCTTGGTACAAAAGGATTAAAAATGGGGAGGTCACTTTAGAACAGGAATTCGTACAACTGGTTAGAAATGTTAAAAAAGAGATAAGGAAAGCAAAAAGAAACTATGAAGTTCGCATAGCAGGGCAAGCAAAGACAAATCCTAAAGGGTTTTTTCAGTTATATCGTACTAAGACTAGGGAAAGGATAGGTCCATTAAAAACTGAGACAGGTCAAATAACAGATAGTGATGAAGAGATGAGTAGTATTTTTAATAAATATTTTGTATCTGTATTTACTAAAGAGGAACTTAACAATATGCCTTCAGCCGAACAAGTCTATGTGGGTGGGGACGAGGACAGGTTGACGAGTTTAGCAGTTACCAGGGAGGATGTTCTTAAACAAATAGTAAAACTCAAACCAAACAAATCCCCAGGGCCGGATGAAGTGTTTGCTAGGGTGCTTAAAGAATGCAAAGAGGAGCTTTGTGACCCACTGTCAACCATATTTAATAAATCAATAGAGTCAGGCAGAGTGCCAGAGTTTTGGAAAGTTGCTAATGTGATACCAGTTTTTAAGAAAGGAGATAGATCACTTGCGTCTAACTATCGACCAATTAGCCTAACGTCTATTGTGGGAAAGTTACTCGAATCTATAATAGCAAATAAAATTCGTCTTCATCTTGAAAAACATAAATTAATAATTGAGTCGCAACATGGTTTTATAAATGGCCGTTCATGTTTAACAAATTTGTTATCTTTTTATTCTAGCATTGTTGAGGCAGTTGATAGTGGTAAGGATTGCGATGTTGTATACCTTGACTTTAGCAAAGCTTTTGATACAGTGCCACATGAAAGACTGATTAAAAAAATAGAGTCTCATGGTATTGGGGGTGCTATATTAAGCTGGATTAGGGCATGGCTATACCAAAGGAAACAGAGAGTTAGTATAAATGGAATCAAGTCAGAGTGGGAAAATGTTGTAAGTGGAGTGCCTCAAGGCTCTGTCCTGGGACCTCTGTTGTTTATAATATATATAAATGATTTAGATTCAGGTTTGAGTAGCAACATTTGCAAATTTGCCGATGATACGAAAATCGGTAGGGAAATTAATTCGGAGGAGGACTCACTATCACTTCAAGTTGATCTAGATAGGGTTTTGAAATGGTCAAAGGATTGGCAGATGCAGTTTAATGCTGATAAATGTAAAGTTCTGAGGTTAGGTAATGATGATAGAGTTACAAGATACGAGCTAGATGGTGTTGTGATTGCGAAGTCGGATTGCGAAAGGGATCTGGGAGTTATGATTAGTAAGAATTTAAAACAAAAGGATCAATGCATAAATGTTCGTAATAAGGCAAATCGGACACTTGGATTTATTAAACGCAGCGTTAGTAACAAGACACCTGGTGTGGTTCTCAAGCTATATCTTGCTCTAGTTAGGCCCCATTTAGATTATGCAGTTCAGTTTTGGTCGCCATATTATAGAATGGATATAAATTCACTTGAACGTGTCCAGCGTAGGATGACTAAGTTAATTCCCCAAATTAGAAATCTTTCATATGAAGAAAGATTAACAAAGCTTAAGTTGCATTCACTGGAAAGGCGAAGAGTTAGGGGTGACATGATAGAGGTTTACAAGTGGATGAATGGACATAACCGGGGGGATATTAATAGGGTATTAAAAGTATCAACACAGGACAGAACACGAAACAATGGATATAAATTGGATAAGTTTAGATTTAGGAAAGACTTGGGTAAATACTGGTTCAGTAACAGGGTTGTTGATTTGTGGAACCAATTGCCGCGTAACATTGTGGAGGTGGGGTCCCTCGATTGTTTCAAGCACGGGTTGGACAAGTATATGAGTGGGATTGGGTGGTTATAGAATAGGAGCTGCCTCGTATGGGCCAATAGGCCTTCTGCAGTTACCTTTGTTCTTATGTTCTTATGTACAACTAAAGTTTGCTTAGGTACTTCCTTTACTCGCTGAGGGGCCTGCGCTTCCTTGCTCTTCGTTTCTTTCCCTTTTGCGCTATCCGCAGTCTCACCACAGCACTCGTCCTCCAAAACGTCAAATGAATTAGAAGTTGCTATGGCGTTTGAAGGCGGCTTTATAAAAGTCTTCTTAAGGCCCATGTCTTTCACAACTCTCCAAGACGAGGTCCCTTTACTACTGGTCTCCTCCTTCGTTACTTCTCGTTGTTCTCTCAGCTGACGCACCTTCTCCCGCAGAGAGTCCAGCTCTGCCCTCAGGGCTCCCACTAGAGTCACCAGGTCCTTCACTACAACTTCCATATTGCTATGATAATATAACAACACTAATAGGTATATAACAACATATAATATAACAACACTAATAGGTAATACTAATAGGGTATTAAAAGTATCAACACAAGACAGAACACGAAACAATGGGTATAAATTGGATAAGTTTAGATTTAGGAAACACTTGGGTAAATACTGGTTCAGTAACAGGGTTGTTGATTTGTGGAACCAACTGCCGCGTAACATTGTGGAGGTGGGGTCCCTCGATTGTTTCAAGCATGGGTTGGACAAATATATGAGTGGGATTGGGTGGTTATAAATAGGAGCTGCCTTGTATGGGCCAATAGGCCTTCTGCCGTTGCCCTTGTTCTTATGTTCCTCCCGTAGAGAGTCCAACTCTGTCCACAGAGCCCCAACCAGACTCATCAGTTCCTTCACCACAACTTCCATGTTGTTATGATAATATAACTACACTCAGGAGCTCCGGCTAACACACCCTCTCACTGCGAATGTCTGACTTACAAGAACATAAGAACAAAGGCAACTGCAGAAGGCCTATTGGCCCATACGAGGCAGCTCCTATTTATAACCACCCAATCCCACTCATATACATGTCCAACCCATGCTTGAAACAATCGAGGGACCCCACCTGCACAATGTTACGCGGCAATTGGTCCCACAAATCAACAACCCTGTTACTGAACCAGTATTTACCCAAGTCTTTCCTAAATCTGAACTTATCCATTTTATACCCATTGTTTCGTGTTCTGTCTTGTGTTGATACTTTTAATACCCTATTAATATCCCCTTTGTTATGTCCATTCACCAACTTGTAAACCTCTATCATGTCACCCCTAACTCTTCGCCTTTCCAGTGAATGCAACTTAAGCTTTGTTAATCTTTCTTCATATGAAAGATTTCTAATTTGGGGAATTAACTTAGTCATCCTATGCTGGACATGTTCAAGTGAATTTATATCCATTCTATAATATGGCGACCAAAACTGAACTGCATAATCTAAATGGGGCCTAACTAGAGCAAGATATAGCTTGAGAACCACACCAGGTGTCTTGTTACTAACGCTGCGATTAATAAATTCAAGTGTCCGATTTGCCTTATTACGAACATTTATGCATTGATCCTTTTGTTTTAAATTCTTGCTAATCATAACTCCCAGATCCCTTTCGCAATTCGACTTCGCAATCTCAACACCATCTAGCTCGTATCTTGTAACCCTATCATCATTACCTAACCTCAGATCTTTACATTTATCAGCATTAAACTGCATCTGCCAATCCTTTGACCATTTCAAAACCCTATCTAGATCAACTTGAAGTGATAGTGAGTCCTCCTCCAAATTAATTTCCCTACCGATTTTCGTATCATCGGCAAATTTGCAAATGTTGCTACTCAAACCTGAATCTAAATCATTTATATATATATTATAAACAACAGAGGTCCCAGGACAGAGCCCTGAGGCACCCCACTTACAACATTTTCCCACTCTGACTTGACTCCATTTATACTAACTCTCTGTTTCCTTTGGTATAGCCATACCCTAATCCAGCTTAATATAGCACCCCCAATACCATGAGACTCTAACTTTTTAATCAGTCTTTCATGTGGCACTGTATCAAAAGCTTTGCTTAAGTCAAGGTACACAACATCGCAATCCTTACCACTATCAACTGCCTCAACAATGCTAGAATAAAAAGATAACAAATTTGTTAAACATGAACGGCCATTTATAAAACCATGTTGCGACTCAATTATTAATTTATGTTTTTCAAGATGAAGACGAATTTTTATTTGCTATTATAGATTCGAGTAATTTTCCCACAATAGACGATAGGCTAATTGGTCGATAGGTAGACGCATGTGATCTATCTCCTTTCTTAAAAACTGGTATCACATTAGCAACTTTCCAAAACTCTAGCACTCTGCCTGACTATTGATTTATTAAATATGGTTGACAGTGGGTCACAAAGCTCCTCTTTGCATTCTTTAAGCACCCTAGCAAACACTTCATCCGGCCCTGGGGATTTGTTTGGTTTGAGTTTTACTATTTGTTTAAGAACATCCTCCCTGGTAACTGCTAAACTCGTCAACCTGTCCTCGTCCCAACCCACATAGACTTGTTCGGCTGAAGGCATATTGTTAAGTTCCTCTTTAGTAAATACAGATACAAAATATTTATTAAAAATACTACTCATCTCCTTGTCATTATCCGTTATTTGACCTGTCTCAGATTTTAATGGACCTATCCTTTCCCTAGTCTTAGTTCGATATAACTGAAAAAAACCTTTAGGATTTGACTTTGCTTGCTCTGCTATGCGAACTTCATAGTTTCTTTTTGCTTTCCTAATCTCTTTTTTAACATTTCTAACCAGTTGTACGAATTCCTGTTCTAACCTGACTTCCCCATTCTTAATCCTTTTGTACCAAGCTCTCTTTTTACCTATAAGGTTCTTTAAATTATTTGTTATCTACTTTGGGTCATTAGTATTCGACCTATTCAATTTGTATGGTATACTACGTTCCTGTGCTTTGTTTAGAATATTCTTAAATAAGTTATATATTGAATTCACATCGAAATCCCCATTTACGTCACCTATCGCTGGGTTCATGTCTCGCTCCAAGACCGGCCCCCACCCCATACCCAAGACTTTCCAATCAATTTGACCCAAAGAATTTCTTAGGCTATTAAAATCAGCTTTTCGAAAATCTGGCACTTTAACAGAATTTTCTCCTACAGGTCTATTCCATTCTATGCTAAATCTGATTTCTTTGTGATCACTGTTCCCTAGCTCACTCCGTATTTCGATGTCATTAATTTGTGTTTCCCTGTTAGTTAACACTAAATCTAAAATATTATTTTCCCGTGTTGGTTCCTTTATGTGTTGCGTAAGAAAGCAATCGTCAATTAATTCTTACATTACATTAACATAACATTAATGTTATGGACTATCATTTAAGACTAGCCAGAAGTCTGTGATTACTCTGTAGAGGGAGCTACAGAATTTTTCCTGTTTCTGGGAAATTGGATAAGAGTTGAGAGTGACGTGGTGTGAGTAGGTACTTGACTCTCAAACCGTTAGGTGGGGGGGGGGGGGGGGGAAAGGACAGATGGGTGAACGTCTCGCCCCCCCCCCCCCTACCATGTGCGACATCGCACCAGTCCTAGGCCTCCCCCTCCTTGTGACGTCACAGGACGCCTCAGGGTGAAGCCGAATGTGATGGGGGTGGCAGCCTGCCACCCCCACCCCTGTTAATTGCTGTGTCATCCTGATTACTCATCGTGCATGGCATTCCTGCCATCCTGGGTTGAGTCAAGGCCCAATTTGCGTGAAATTGGGGCCGATGAGTACGGTAGGAACAGTAACAAACTAAGAGATAGTTACAGTGTTCACCCATGAGGCAGCTGGCAGGCCTCATGGTGTATAAGATTGATCCCTCACATTGGGTCTGAGTATCCTGTCTAGTGTTAATGGACAATGGACAATTGGTGGAATATGGGCAGTGTAATTGTGGTGATATTACAGGCCCCTGTTGGACTTTGAATTCCACCTTGTTGGGTCCGCCATGTGTTGACGCCGCCGGCCATTGTCACTCCAGTGTATGAGCGAGGCATGCTCTGTTTTGATGGGGGTGTTTGATGGTTCTCTCATCCCCATTCTGTATGCCTGTGGATGCCAGCCAGCCAGCCAGAGGCAAGCCCCATGTGCGCGCCACCCATGCGCCGGCCACCTTGGCCTGCCGCCCGAGGGGGCCACCCTCCAGGCCATCCGCGCGCCAGGCCACCCAGGCCACCCCAGCGCCGCCCGCCCCAGGCCGTGCCACCCCAGTGCGCCAGCTCAGCTCGGGTGGGGTCTGTGACGTCCCGCGCTACCCGTGGCCACCCCCCCTTAGGGCCACGTGGTGGCCACATGCCTTGGCCATCCCCTTTGGCCACTTTCCCTGGAAATTCTAGGGTCACGCCTAGTCGACGCACGAGGAGCGAGCTAGGTGTTCTACAGCCAGAAAGGTAATAACGGGATGATGTTATTAATGTCCCGTCAACACCATTATTATGGTGTTGACGGGACCTCATCGTGGAGAGTCGTGAAGGACAGGGGTCTTAAGAAGACCTTGACAAGGCCGCCTACAGACGCCCTAAGGACAGCAAATTCATTTGCCGTGTTGGAGGACGAGTGCTGTGGTGCGCCTGCAGCGAGGAAATCAGCGAGGAGCGGCGGAGCGCCGGCCCCTCAGGCTGCTAAGAAAGTTAAGGAGGTACTGAAGCGAATTTTGGTTGTGGGAGATTCCCAGGTGAGGTATTTAGACAGAACGTTTTGTGCCAGAGATAGTGGGAACAGATTAAGGGTTTGCTATCCGGGAACTGGAATTGGTGATATTGTTGGAAACATGAATGATATTATGACGGGAAATGGGAACAAACCCATTATTTGTATTAGTGCAGGGGGTAATGATGTTAGGCGAGTTAGGAGTTAGGAACTAATACAGAGATTCAGGACAGCCATTGAATTAGTTAGGAGCAAGGGAGGAATCCCGATCATATGTGACATTCTTCCAAGAAAGGGAGTGGGAAATGAATGGATGTCGAGGGCACTTGGTGTCAATTGCCGGCTGGAACTGTGAACAATTCTATGGAAGAAATGAAATGTATGCTCGTGATGGGGTGCATCTATCGAGGGCTGGGGTTGTTGCTGTTGCGAACTCGTTGGAACCAGTGGTTAGAGGTGTTTGTTTGGGTTTAAACTGTTAGTAGATAGTGGTATGGGAATTGATTTGGAGGAAGAAGGTAATAAAAGTATGTGTTCGTGGGAGAAAAGAATTGGCAAAATGATCAGGGAAAGAAAAGGGCCTCAAAATAACAATTCACTTAGGATATATTACACGAACAGTAGAAGTCTAAGAAATAAAATTAACGAATTAAATGCTCTTGTATGCACAGAAAAAATAGATATTATTGCACTTACCGAAACGTGGATGAATGTAGAAAATAGAGAACTATTAGCTGAATATCAGATAAATGGATTTAAACTATTTCACACAGATAGATATATTAGACGAGGAGGGGAAGTAGCCATATATGTTAGGGAAAATTTGATATGTAGTCTCAAAGAGGGAATCAAAACACAGAAACTATTTGGCTAGAATTAAACAAAAAAGCAAATAATATTATAATAGGAGTTATATTATTGCAATAATGGAAGGATTAGTGAAGGATTTGGTGAGTCTGGTTGGAGCTCTGAGAGCAGAGATGGATTCCCTGCGGGAGGAGGTACGACTGCTGAGACTTCGGGAGGAAACGAAGGAGGAGGCCAGTGTTGACTGGACCTCATTAAGAAGGACTGACGGGACCAGTATTAAGAAGACCTCGTCTTGGCAAGTTGTGAAAGACAGGGGTCTTAAGAAGACCTTGGCAAAACCGACAACTAATAGCCTACACCTAAGGACTTTTAACGCATTTGATGTATTAGAGGACGAGTGCTGTGGTGAACCTGTTGTTCAGCGAGGAGGCAAAGACAAAGTAACGAGGAGCATTGAAGCGCAGGTCCCTCAAACTGCTCGAAAGAAAAAGGGAGAATCGAAGCGAATTTTGGTTGTGGGAGATTCCCAGGTGAGGTATTTAGACAGAACGTTTTGTGCCAGAGATAGGGTGAACAGATTAAGGGTTTGCTATCCGGGAGCTGGAATTGGTGATATTGTTGGAAACATGAATGATATTATGACGGGAAATGGGAACAAACCCATTATTTGTATTAGTGCAGGGGGTAATGATGTTGGGCGAGTTAGGAGTGAGGGACTAATACAGAGATTTAGGACAGCCATTGAATTAGTTAAGAGCAAGGGAGGAATCCCGATCATATGTGGCATTCTTCCAAGAAAGGGAGTGGGAAATGAATGGATGTCGAGGGCACTTGGTGTCAATTGCCGGCTGGAAAGATATTGCAAATCAAATGCAATTTCTTTCATAGACAACTGGGAACACTTCTATGGAAGAAATGAAATGTATGCTCGTGATGGGGTGCATCTTTCGAGAGCTGGGGTTGTTGCTGTTGCGAACTCGTTGGAAGAAGTGGTTAGAGGTGTTTGTTTGGGTTTAAATTGTTAGTAGATAGAGGTATGGGAATTGATTTGGAGGAAGGAGGTAATAAAAGTATGTGTTTGTGGGAGAAAGGAATTGGCAAAATGATCAGGGAAAGAAAAGGGCCTCAAAATAACAATTCACTTAGGGTATATTACACTAACAGTAGAAGTCTAAGAAATAAAATTAACGAATTAAATGCTCTTGTATGCACAGAAAAAATAGATATTATTGCACTTACCGAAACGTGGATGAATGTAGAAAATAGAGAACTATTAGCTGAATATCAGATAAATGGATTTAAACTATTTCACACAGATAGATATATTAGACGAGGAGGGGGAGTAGTTATATATGTTAGGGAAAATTTGATATGTAGTCTCAAAGAGGGAATCAAAACACAGAAACTATTTGGCTAGAATTAAACGAAAAATCAAATAATATTATAATAGGAGTTATATTATTGCAATAATGGAAGGATTAGTGAAGGATTTGGTGAGTCTGGTTGGAGCTCTGAGAGCAGAGATGGATTCCCTGCGGGAGGAGGTACGACTGCTGAAACTTCGGGAGGAAACGAAGGAGGAGGCCAGTGTTGACTGGACCTCATTAAGAAGGACTGACGGGACCAGTATTAAGAAGACCTCGTCTTGGCAAGTTGTGAAAGACAGGGGTCTTAAGAAGACCTTGGCAAAACCGACAACTAATAGCCTACACCTAAGGACTTTTAACGCATTTGACGTATTAGAGGACGAGTGCTGTGGTGAACCTGTTGTTTAGCGATGAGGCAAAGACAAAGTAACGAGGAGCATTGAAGCGCAGGTCCCTCAAACTGCTCGAAAGAAAAAGGGAGAATCGAAGCGAATTTTGGTTGTGGGAGATTCCCAGGTGAGGTATTTAGACAGAACGTTTTGTGCCAGAGATAGGGTGAACAGATTAAGATTAACAGCAGTACACAGTTACAGTCACTCCTTCAGTTACTCTTTTAGTACAGTGTAACCATGTCTCCCCAGGATATGACTTTCCTAACCATCCTTCTTGAATTATTAACGTCAGAAGGACACAGTGATCTAGTAGCAAGAGGAAGGAAAATTGCTGAAGACGATCCAACCCTAAACGAAGCACTGTGGCAACTTGTAGGCAACGGAAAGGCAAACGAACGAAGAAGAACCGAAGAAACGTCCAAAGAAACCAAACTAGAAGCCAACCAGAACTCAAGAGCAGCACCCAGACCAATGCCAAGGACCATATTCAAAACCAAAAAACCAGTGGATGGTCCCACTTATGCTAACATTGCCGCACTGGAAAAGAATAATCCAGGATCAGATCTTAGAGCCAAGCCCGACATTAGAGGTAGATATAACATATCCACAGCTAATCCGGATATTAATCACAAACCTCAGGAACACAGAACACCTAGTGGAACTGAAACCAGAAGAAAAAATCACCAAAATGATAGTTCAAAATTTCCTGGTCGAAGTCCATGCAAACAGACTCCTAAAATGCCCAAATGTCACAACGGCGGAAAGATGCAAGCACAACAATATAGGAACAAGACAGGTTCTTGTAACAATAAAAGGACCTCGCATCAACACTCTGAGTGTTGGGATCTACGGTCAATTCAGGCTGAGACTGTACAACCCAGAAACCATGCGCTGTTACAGATGTCAGCGCTTCGGCCACCACAAAGATGGCTGCAGAGGCCCGGAACGATGTGGTGTATGTAGCGAGCTCCACAATACCGACATATGCAAGAATCTGCATAAAGAAGGCAAACAAACGAAAGCAAAATGCCCGAACTGCGGGGATACACATCACGCCTGGAACAAACGATGTCCAGAAAGGGTAAAAAGAATACTAGCTTTCGGATCAACCCAGCAACCCAAAGTAACAACTTCTAGACCCCAATCGACCAGACCCTCGGTAAAAAGCCAGTGGTACACCCCTCGGCAAGTCCGAATAAATGAAGATCAGCAACAGTCTGACGCACCAAATCCTTCTAGTCTGAGCAAGGACAGGGCCTTCAACAACTGGAGGAAACAAAGAAGAACTACTCCACTAAGAAACAGCAACAGAATAGATCAAGGCAGCAAAACGAACATACCTGCCGTTGCCTCCAAGACCTCCCAAGCAGAAATGATGATCCCTACATCATCAAATGCCCCAGTAGCTGGAAGCAGCAAAGACACCTCAACCCAACCAAGAGTCTCCTCACCCACCAAGAAGAAAGTCTCCACTCCAGCCAAGAAGACGCAAACCGTCGGGAAAACCAGTACTGTAAAAACCATGGACTCAATGATTCCACTATTGCGGAAAATGGACAATCTCAAAATTATACAATGGAATATTCAAGGATTCAAAAGCAAAGCACAAACACTCAGAGCAGTGCTTCTCAAGGATAGCATTATATTGTTCTACTTCAAGAAACACTCACCAGGACTGGCAGATATATCAATATCCCAGGATATCAAAGATTCCACTACCCTATCTCACAAGGCGGAACCAGAGGCATTTCAATTCTAGTAAGAAATAATATCAATGCCACGGCAATCACAGACCTGCCCAACTGTGGCGAGAACGTCGAAATTATGGGAGTTAAGCTCACTATGACGAACTCAACGCTGTCCATCTTCAATGTATACAAGAGCCAGAGAGCCAACATGACATGGATCTCTCAACAATCTTTGAAATAGCAATCACTACACCTACTATCATCTCTGGCGACTTCAACGCTCATAGTGAACTACTACTTGATTCACCAAGAACCGACGCCAACGGAAGACATATTGAACATCTTTTGGATGAAGTACCAGAAATCAGTCTGCTTAATTCGACGGAACCAACCCACACTGGTGGGGGAAAGCTGGATCTCACGTTTGTTTCCACCAGTATTTATGAGTTGTGTCATTGGCCAGTTGATCATGTTCTGACCAGTGGCCACTTTGCTACAAGAACAGTTATTAATATAGCACTATCTCCTAGACCTCCAGCTCCCGAGCCCGGATGGGACTTTATCAAGGCAGATTGGACGAAGTTTCAGGAAGCTCTCGAAACTTGGCACCAAAACTACACTCCTCCTGACAACACCGAAGAAATGGAAAAAGATTTAGTAAATGCAATACATAGAGCAGAAAATCACGCCATCCCCAAGAGGAAAACAATTACCCAACAACTTAAGGACCATTGGTATTACTGTGATAGGATCAAAGAGCTACATAACAGACTAAATCGTGCACGAAAGAATTTCAAAAGAGATAGAACCGAGGCTAATCTAGGACTTCTTAGAGCTGTCCGAGATCATGTGCACGAAGAAACAGCAAAAATCACAGAAGAAAAATGGCTCGAGTGGTGTGCCAAGCTAAATCAGCATACATCTTTGGGCGACATCTGGAGGCAGATCAACAAGGCCAAAGGAAAATCGCCTCCTGCTTCGCCGCACCATGTTCATCCAGAGCAAGAAGCAGAAAGGCTAGGAAATCTATTTGCTTCAAGAGTCAGTTCCACTCAACTTCCTCAAGCAACTCTGACTCACCAACAAAGACTTCATGCAGCAAGATGGAAAAAAATAGATGATGCTTTAGCCGTACCTGACGAACTAGACCAACCTTTCAATCTGAAATAACTCAAAAATGCTACAAAGATAACTAAAAATGCAGCTCCAGGTGAGGACAAAATCACTTACAACATGCAAGCCAAGCTAGGAGAAAAGGGTGAAGAAGCCTTCTTGAATCTCATCAACAGAGTATGGGGTGACAAAAACCCGACCACTCTCTTAGAACAGTGCAATTATAGTTCCCATTTTAAAACCTAAAGACCCAGCTACACTGTCCGGCCTAGTGGATAAGGAAATCAAAGGACACGCTTGCCTTTGCCAAAGGAAGCCTGCTTAACCGAGAAGCTAAAGTCAAATTCCAAGGAAAAACATCGACCTCAAAGAGGCTGGAAAATGGAACTCCGCAGGGAGGAATACTAAGCCCCTTCCTCTTCAACTGTCTCATGGAACAATTCATGAAGCTCAAGCTACCAAAAGCCAAACTTCTTAACTATGCAGACGACTTTGTGTTCATCATCAATGGCAAAGGTGCAAGAAACCATGCACAAAAATGCCAAGAGCAGTAGGGAAGCAGAACGCATAGCAGTGAAAATAAACAGCAATAAAACAAAAGCTATGGCCGTTAAAATGAGAACTCAAGACATCAGACTCGCAATACAAGGACAAGAAATTGAATGGGTTACTTCTTTTCAATGCCTAGGAGTCATAATAGACAACCATTTGAAATTCACTCAAGAAATTGAATATCTTCGGCAACGCTGTAAAGCCAGAAACTCAGCTTTGCACTCTCTGACCAGTCTTAGAGAGTGCTGCCCCTATGGACTATGCTGCCCCTGCCCCTCAGTGATAACCAATGGGAGAAACTGGAAGCGTCTCAAAATGATGCTCTGAGAACAATGCTGGGAGCACCTATATGGACGCGTAGAGAGAACCTTAGAATGGAAACAAATTTACCAGCATCTGGTCAACTGTTGTTGTTGTTGTTTAAGATTCGCTACTCAGAGCGATAAGTTCCAGTAGCATGGGCTATGGTGAGCCCGTAATCTGGTCAACGTTGTTTAAGATTCGCTACTCAGAACGATAAGTTCCAGTAGCATGGGCTATGGTGAGCCCGTAATCTGGTCAACGTTGTTTAAGATTCGCTACTCAGAACGATAAGTTCCAGTAGCACGGGCTATGGTGAGCCCGTAAGTGGAGGCTCTTTGGAGCCATTATCTGTATCAGTGGCTGATACTAGAGATGTGGCGATGGATGGGGGTCTTCATGATGGTTTTCAGCCTGGAGGGTTGGCTATACCAGTTATGGAGCTGGTGGGGTTAGTGTAGACCTCTAGGTTTTCCGTTTTTTCTTTGCCTGCGACTTTGGCTGAGCCGTGCTGTCGTTAGTTTGGTGACGTGGCCTCCATGAGGAAGTCTTGAACCGTGTAGGTATCGTATTTGTGATGCGGCGGTGGAGCTCCTACTATGATTTCCTCGTCTGAGGAGTCCGTAACCTCCGTAGTGGGCGTTTTTGTCTTTCGCCTCGCAGCCTTAAGTAGGCTTAGGTGTCGTTGATTGGTGTTTGTAGCTATTTCAGGAGCGCTGGTGGTGCTGTTATCGTTTGTAGACAGCGCGGCTGCTGAGATAGTGATGGTAGGAGTGTTGGGAGCTGGAGAAGGAATTACCTCTGTTTGTGTCGCCCGGGTCATGGGCGGTTCTAGAGTCGGTGTTGAAGTTGACCACCTGGTCGTCCTGGTGGTAGTCTCCGGAGTGGTAGAGGAGGCAGTGATGGGGGCCCGGCCATTGTCTATTTATATAATGCGTTTAGTTCACTGACAAAGCGCTGGTTGTCTGGTCCTGTAAGCCTTTCCGCTAGTTTAAGAAGACCAGGGATAATGCCTGCACGTGATGCAGGGGGCTGTGAAGGAGCCTGTGGGACCTTGGGTCCCCAATGAGAAGGCTGTGTCGCCTGCTGGGAGGAGCCACATGTTGGTAGGACCGGAAAGTCATCTGGTCGACTAGTGAGAGCTAAGGTGGTGGGTTGAACGCTTGGGGCTCTGGTCGAGGTGGTAGACGAGTTGTTTCTTTTGGCTTCAACCTGGGCCTTGATGATTTCCTGTCTGCGGGGGCAGCGGTAGGAAATTGCGGGGTGATTGCCATCACAGAACAATCAGTGATGGACTGTTGCCTTGCATATGGAGTAGTGATGGTCCAGTGCACACAGGCTGCATTTCTGGACAGGGTGCTGACACTTGTTGGTCGGGTGGGAGAGCTCGTAGCACTTAAAGCACTGCTGGATCTCATGGTATCGTTCCTTTTTTATTTGGTAGGGTGGTATTTTTAGGCCGAAGCAGTAGAATCCTTGTGTGGCAGCCTGGGTGGCCGCAGCTATGGTGGTGATCGTAATCTTCATTGATGTTTTGTCGGTGTTGCAGAACTCTAGGTTGAATACCGACAGGTTTGGATTTTCGTCCTCGATATTGTTTATGATATGATGTTGAGGTCGCTCAGCGATCCACCGGCTGGTCCTGCTGGTAAAGACAGTTCTTCCGGCCAGGAACTGACGTGGGAAGTGAGGATGTAGGTAGTGCTCTTTGCGAAGAAAGGCATCGTTAGTGAGGAGTTTTTCTAGCTCCTCTTCACATGAAAAGTAGAGCACGATATCTTCACCTTCCTGACTAATGTCAGCGGGTTTGAGGCCGGTTACGTCCTTCAGGACCTTTAAAGTATTGCTTCTTCCGATAGCATGACCGTCAAGTGGAGTAGCTCTGACCTTAAGACGTTTGGGTCGCATTGTGACCACACTGCGCCTCGTGATGTGTTGGCGAGAGATGTGCTGGTTAACTTTCTGACTATCAGTATGTTGTATACGGAGACCAACAAGTGTGTAATGCTGGTTAACATAGAGAAAGTTCTTTCCAGCCCGTTGCTCTGGTTAACATTCTTCAGTCACTTTATTGTAACTCATCGCCTGCAAGTCAGGTGTACATCTGATTCACGCAGCCTTTATAATCCGCTGTTTGAGTTAGAGCTCATTACACACTTGTTGGTCTCCGTATACAACATATTGATAGTCAGAAAGATGGATATCAGTTTGGCAATTTTGGGTCTTACCATTTTGAGTGTAATCTTTTTTTTCACCGCCCTTCCCATCGTCGTGTATTTTGTCAACGCTATCTGCCAGGAGATGTTCTCATCAACACAGCCTTTTGTAAAATTATTTCCTTCATCTCCAACATATATTCAACAGCTTCCACTCCAGGCAATCTCGCAAGCTGCCCGCGAGACACATACAGTGCACATCAACTTGTCAGAAGCAGAGAGACTAACTCCTGCTGCCCGCGAGACACATGCAGTGCACATCAACTTGTCAGAAGCCGAGAGACTAACTCCTGCTGCCCGCGAGACACATACAGTGCACATCAACTTGTCAGAAGCAGAGAGACTAACTCCTGCTGCTCTCTGAAGGACCTTTGTCTCTCCTTCCAAAGTTCCGTCTCCCATAAAGTAATATTTGATAAAGCATTAATTGCTGGGACTGTCACAACGTTCTCAAAATGGAGAAGTATCTCATTAGGAATAGTGGAAGTATACATTTCGTTATATACAGAAATCCTAATATCCTAAGGGCCGTGATGAGGGTTCGAACCTACGTCCGAGAGGATCCTAGACGCGCCTAAATCGACACGAAGCTGGCATGGGCATGGTTGTGGAACTACCATGTGGCACAGTCGATTATGTATACTGAACAGTATAATGAGAAACTTATGAACAGTTTCTCATTATGTATACTTTAATGATTATACATTATGTATACTGAAAGTACATGTATACTTGTGATATGAAAGTATACTGTAAGTGTACATAACATGTATACTTTCCTGTCAGAAGCATAACAAGATAAAGTTCCAAATCTGCTCAGATTTGGAACTCAAATTTGATCAAATCGTAGCACAGTCGATTAAGGCAGCGTCTGGGATGCTCCCGGACGCATGATCGAACCCTTGTCATGGTTCTTGTGGATTTGTAATCAAGTAATCCTTGTGGATTCTGCTATCACGTTTGCAACAATTAAAACGTGCAATGGCGTTAGCAAGAAATTTCATGTTTATTTTATATTTATTGTGTCAAAATTTGTATTTGAATAAAGGCGAAATTAAAGACAATTTAGAATATTTTTTTTCACATTACATTTGAGATTTGAGATGACCCTTGTCACTAAATGTCCGATATATTATTGACTCAATTGGAACTCAAATTTGATCAAATCGTAGCTCAGTCGATTAAGGCAGCGTCTGGGATGCACCCGGACGGATGACCTATTTGCTTTATTACATAAATTTATTTATTGATTTTCAGGCTTAAGAATCACCCCTAATCAAGAACCGTACATCGTTCTCACATCCAGACTTATACATTATTATTATTTCAGTAATATAATAAGTAATAATCTGATTTACTGATAATAATCTGATAATCTGATACAGTAATAATCTGATAATCTGGGTTATATTACTGAAATAATAATAATGTATAAGTCTGGATGTGAGAACGATGTACGGTTCTTGATTAGGGGTGATTCTTAAGCCTGAAAATCAATAAATAAATTTATGTAATAAATTTATAAAATAGAATCCACAAGGATATTACTGAAATAATAATAATGTATAAGTCTGGATGTGAGAACGATGTACGGTTCTTGATTAGGGGTGATTCTTAAGCCTGAAAATCAATAAATAAATTTATGTAATAAAGCAAATAGGATATCATAGATAAAAACAACTTTTTCTTGCCTTTGTTTGATGGACAATCATGGAAGGTAGCTAATGTGGTACCAATTTTTAAGAAAGGAGATAGATCACTTGCGTCAAACTATCGGCCAATTAGCCTAACGTCTATTGTGGGAAAGTTACTTGAATCAATAATTGCAAATACAATTCGTCTCCATCTTGAAAAACATAAATTAATAAATGAGTCGCAACATGGTTTTACAAATGGCCGTTCATGTTTAACAACTTTGCTAACTTTTTATTCCAGCATAGTTGAGGCAGTTGATAGTGGTAAGGATTGTGATGTTGTGTAACTTGACTTTAGCAAAGCTTTTGATACAGTGCCACATGAAAGACTAATTAAAAAAAATAGAAGCTCATGGTATTAGGGGTGCTATATTAAGTTGAATTAGGGCATGGATATTCCAAAGGAAACAGAGAGTTAGTATATATGGGGTTAAGTCAGAGTGGGATAATGTTGTTAGTGGAGTACCTCAGGGCACTGTCCTGGGTCCTCTGTTGTTTATAATATATATAAATGATTTAGATTCAGGTTTGAGTAGCAACATTTGCAAATTTGCCAATGATACGAAAATCGGTAGGGAAATTAATTCGGAGGAGGACTCACTATCACTTCAAGTTGATCTAGATAGGGTTTTGAAATGGTCAAAGGATTGGCAAATGCAGTTTAATGCTGATAAATGTAAAGTTCTGAGGCTAGGTAATGATGATAGAGTTACAAGATACGAGCTAGATGGTGTTGAGATTGCGAAGTCGGATTGCGAAAGGGATCTGGGAGTTATGATTAGCAAGAATTTAAAACAAAAGGATCAATGCATAAACGCTCGTAATAAGGCAAATCGGACACTCGGATTTATTAATCGCAGCGTTAGTAACAAGACACCTATTGTGGTTCTTTAGCTATATGTTGCTCTGGTTAGGCCCCATTTAGATTATGCAGTTAAGAACATAAGAACAAAGGTAACTGCAGAAGGCCTATTGGCCCATACGAGGAAGCTCCTATCTATAACCACCCAATCCCACTCATATACTTGTCCAACCCACGCTTGAAACAATCGAGGGATCCCACCTCCACCACGTTACGCGGTAATTAGTTCCACAAATCAACATCCCTGTTACTGAATCAGTATTTACCCAAGTCTTTCCTAAATCTAAACTTATCCAATTTATACCCTTGTTTTGCGTTCTGTCTTGTGTTGATATTTTTAATACCCTTGTTACGGCCCTCTCGGGACACAACGGGGTTCTTACTCTGATGTAGTTAGAGGAAGATATATATCCGGCCCCAAGCCAGTAGAGGCTATCAAGGGATGTGATCCGTGACGCAAGTAACTTAAAGGGAGTAGGGAAAGAAAGGTAAGAACTTAATATAATATAATATAACCATCACCATTTAAATATATAAAAGTAAAACGTACACAAGGGGGAGGGGTATTAACACTTTACAAAGGGGATCAACACTGTAGTCTTCTGCTGGAGACTATGGATCCTCGAAGCTAGGTGCTGAGTCCGCGGTGCTTTCTTCGTGGCCTCAAGACGTGTCCTCTGAGAACGCCGAGTCTACCCTGGCCACAGGTCAGCCACAACACAGGTCCACTGGGGGCACCGTCGTGGAGGCCGTCAACCACACGTCCAGCAGGTCTGCTGGCAGGTACTGAGCCACCAAGGCTGGTACGGCCACTCCACGAACGATAAAAGGGGTACGCCCTAGACAGGAGTCTCGTGTGATATCACCAATCACCCTCCTGTCCTCAATACCCCAGTGGATTATCGTCTCCAACCGTCGGTCCCGGGTAAATCCTTCCACTGCCACTCCACTGGCAGGCTTAACACACCACAGTGTTCTTCCGGGGGGACGACGTCACGACAGCTGCAGCAAACTTCACTGTATGGAGACTGGCTGCCTCGGGTAGACTGACTACACCTTCAACACAGTGGTCCCAGGTTGGCTCTGTAAGCAGACACGTCATTAATAACCGGGACACTAATACTCCTCACTTACGGTGGCGGGCGCAAACACCTGACGTATCCAGTCCATAGATGGCGCTGTCGTCGGAGCACCACCTCACCAGAGGTCAGGAGCGGCGGTGTTGAGCGCTGAACCAGACTGGAAACTGGTCCTCGAGGCCAGTACACGCTGTCCTCACTAGGTGTCGTCGTTCGTTTGGCGGGGGTTTCGGGAGCTGACCCACAGATGGCGTGTTTGTCACTGCTCCAGGCTCGGACGCTGGGTCCGGGTTCGTAACAACCCTATTATTATCTCCTTTGTTATGTCCATTCATCGACTTGTAAACCTCTATCATGTCACCCCTAACTCTTCGCCTTTCCAGTGAATGCAATTTAAGCTTTGTTAATCTTTCTTCATATGAAAGATTTCTAATTTGGGGAATTAACTTAGTCATCCTGTCTTAACTTAGTCATTTCTTTCACCCTATGCTCCTGTTACCTAGCAGTAAAATAGGTACCTGGGTGTTAGTCAGCTGTCACGGGCTGCTTCCTGGGGGTGGAGGCCTGGTCGAGGACCGGGCCGCGGGGACACTAAAGCCCCGAAATCATCTCAAGATAACCTCAAGGTAGATCCTATGCTGTACACGTTCAAGTGAATTTATATCCATTCTATAGTACGGCGACCAAATCTGAACTGCATAATCTAAATGGGGCCTAACCAGAGCAAGATATAGCTGAAGAACCTTCTTTTGAACTTGCTTCTTTGGCACGTAAATTACTGGTGCGCTGGTCAGCTCTGGCAGCTTAGCGCATTTGAGATTATAGGGCATTACAAGAGAGGTAAATTTGTTTCTATCTTTAGGTGGGTTTTCCTGGGGAGATCTCTTGTTCTGGCCGCGTGGGACATCTCCTGACTGTGTCGCTGAAAAGTTACTCTTCGTTTTGAAGCAAGAACAGACACACTGAAGAATGGAGCACACCATCTTCCTCGGTGGTTACAGTGCAAGTGAAGAAAAGCTGGCTATTGTGTCTATGTTGTTGTTTAAGATTCAGCTACGGGGAACAAAAAGTTCTTATGTGTTATGCGCTGTTATGTTACCTGGTAATTTGTTTTACAAATTTATAACCCATTTACCAAAATAATATTTTCCCTGGACTCTCCTAAATGTATACTAAAACATCAAACATCAAAACAACTTATATCAATGTTTTTTTGTTATATTCTATGTTGATATATTTAATACTTTATTAATTCTCACTTTATTTTGCCCATTCATCCACTTGTACACCTCAATCATGCATCCCAAGAAGAGATTATAAGTTAAGCTTTTTCGATCTTGAAGGTGACTGAGCGCGTCACCTCATCTACACTTTTCCTGCTCCCAGGTTTATAAATGACTCCACCTTGCATGACGTGCAGTACTGTTCTGTCCGCTGAGCAAGATGGTGAACTGTTCCGTTCTTGAGTGTTTTGGCTGTTGTGGAGGAAGTAAGAAGCAGTGTTCAACTGTTCGAACTCCGGATATTCACTATGATCATCACGGTCAAAGGCATTTTATCCCGACAACACCGAGAAATGCTGATCGTATTGTCCAGCATTTGAATCACGACATTGTTAACCTTTCGTCGTACTCCAGTGACTCATCCTTTTACATGGAAGGACCAAGAAACCGTGGACCGCAGAGACCTCCTATCCTTCCGAGCCCAGTACAAGACCTTACTGTGTACAGTGAAAGCAGTTTGTCGATCTCCAGTGTCACCACTCCTACGTCACAAACAGGGAACGAAAATCGTGCAACACAAGAACATTCTCTTGCCCCACGAGTGGAGCCCATAAGTGAACAATTAAATTTAAGTGTGAGATCGTTGTCAGAGTCCAGCGGCGTCACCACTGCTTCTGAAACGAAAGGCGATAATAACTCAACATAGGAACCTTCTCTTGCTTCAATACTGCAAGATGTCAGAGTTCAGTTAAGTCTCAGTGAGAGATCGTCATCATTCAGCGGCGTCACTTCTGCTTCGGACACAGAGAGCGATGATTACTCATTACAGGAATATTCTCTCTCTACGAATCTAGGATAACAGAAAACGAGTAAGATCGTTTTCGCAAAGCAGCGTCCTTTATTCTCAGGAGACAGGGATTGCGACGTTAGCTCTGCTGTATCCTCTTATATCAGCATTCCGTCTATCATAAGTTATCCGTCGGTAACTTATCTGTCATTATCTATCACATAATGAATTTTGTAATGTAAGTAATGAATTTTCAAACTTAGAGCAAATGCCTTCCTTTTATGCTTCAGAAGGAACTTTACCCTTCTCTTCGTCAATAGCTTCAAATTTGTCCTCATTGGTTTGCTCGACGCTTAAGAAATGAAGTGGCAATACTTTATGTTAAATTTAAATTTTCTCGTGTGTTTGGTGACATTTTAATTGTATTTTGACGAGGCTGAATAATGGAGGTAATACGAGGTTGTTGTAATTAAATATTGTAAAACTACAATACAATGTAATGTAGTTTACCTAGTTTGTAGTAATTTTGTGTGTAGTTTGATGTAATGTAGTTTACCATACCTACAAACATTAATTTTTGATAAAAATTAAAACAAAATTGAAATGTAGCCCCCCCCCAAAAATGTAATTAAATAAAAACTACATTATTTATTTATGTAATGCTCTGTGCTGTGTTCTTGAGTGTATTTAAAATAAAAACTATATTGTCCTCTTTAAATCCTATTTTATTAATGTGATCAAATCCACACTGTGAAATTTATGTAAGGAATTTAAAGAAAGTCTTTCGCATTCTCCTGAGTGCGAAAGTGAAGTACATCAAGGTCTAAGTGAGTGATTAGGATGAGACTTATATCTCACCTTCTAATGAGCCATACAATCTGAACACCATACAAGAACATAATATAAATATTCGAAATGGCTTGTGTGATGACATTGTAGCCAAAGAAATGCTGCTGATGGTGTTTGATATAAACCTCTCATTACTTTTCATTCATTTGTCGTGCCCTAAGTTCCGGGTTTTCCCACCATTTTACAGCTTTTGTGGGATATTTCCATACCACATGTGGGATGGGTTCTCTAACTATGAATAACTCTAGATATTATTTAAATTTCTTGATCTGATATAAATATATTACGCATAGATTTAAAAATATTCACCATTCTCAAACCACACGGCTTGATAATGCTCCGGACCGAAACGTTGTTTTTCTTCAATTTCTTGTGTGTGGTTTGGTCATCACGTGACTGATGACCAAACGTTATTGTTTTGGTCAATAACGTGGCCGGTAAGTCAGCCAAACTTGACTTGTCAGCGTCAAGTTACAATATTACGCACTTTGTAAGTGCGTAATTACAATTACAAAAAGTTGTTTCATACTATATTTTACTATTAAATAGTATGGAGAAATTAAATAGTACTTTAATAATCTAATTATTAGTTATTTAGCTGTAATCCCAACACTATACTTGTTATTAACTTTGTCATTCTACGTAGGATGCGTTCTAGTTAATTTAAGTGTATTCCATAGTATGGCGGCCAAACTTGATGCATAATCTAAATGGAATTTAACTAGATCATGATGCAGACTAACATAACGCTAGGATTTATTTTACTTATTTCGAACATCTAGACCTTGAAGTTTTGAATGGAATATTGAAAAAGACAATTGTGTTAAGATGCCACATTTCTGAAAAATCTATTTTAATGGGCTAAGAAATATCTTAGGTAGGATAGATTAAACTTACCATTTTGAAATGGTATGTAATTTAATGCTGACAAATGTAATTTTTAGAGGCTAAGTAATAATGACAGTTACAGGATACGAGCTAAATGTTGAGATTGCTAAGTCGGATCCGGTAGTTATGATTAGTAAGAGTTTATACCAAAAAAATCAATGTATAAATGTTGGAAATAAAGCATATCGGACACTGGGATTATTTCTCGAAGCGTTAGTAATAAAACGCCTGGTGTTATTCTTCTTATCTTGTTATCTGCTATATCTTGTTAGGCCCCATTTTGATCGAATGGATATATACCTGGAACACGTCCGTCGTAGGATGACAAAGTTAATAGCGCAAATTAGAAACCTTCCAGTCCAAGAGTGACAAAGCATAATTTACCTTCTCCAGAAAGGTGAAGAATTAGGGTTGACATCATTGTCAGTGAGAGAGTGTGTTCATTTGAGCTCCAATTGTCCTAATACTGAAAATTGAAATTTCTATTTGAAATTGAAAGTTTATTGAGGTAAAATACACAAAAGGATGAGGTAGCTCAAGCTATTTTTCTCACCCCGTTCAGTACATCGAGATAATACATACACAGACACACATCACAAGCAATAAACGTATTACCGATCATTTTGAGAGAAAAACATATACATTTCCTTCTTTACACTTGAAAATGTAAGTTCTAGTGAGTGAACTTGTGCTAGAGAGGGAGCTCTGAGGGCAGAGATTGATTCTCTGCGGGAGGAACTACGACAGATGAAGGAGCTAAGACAGACGAAACAACATCAAAGGGAAACAAATGAGGAGAGCAGCAATAGAAAATCTTGGAATGTCGTAGAGGACAGGGGTCTTGAAAAGACTCTGACAAAGCCGCCTACAAATGTAATGAAGAATTCCAACCCATTCGCCATGTAGGAAGAGCGCTGTACAGAGTCTGCAGTTCGCTCGAAAGACTAGGCAACGATGTCCGACCTGTTGATCAAGGTGCGAACAAAGTAAAGGAAGTACCTAAGCAAATTTTGGTTGAGGGAGATTTTCAGGTGAGGTATTTAGATGAAATGAAATGTATGCTCGTGATGGGGTGCATCTATCGAGAGCTGGGGTTGTTGCTGTTGCGAACTCGTTGGAACCAGTGGTTAGAGGTGTTTGTTTGGGTTTAAACTATTAGTAGATAGTAGTATGGGAATTTATAGGGAGGAAGGAGGTAATAAAAGTATGTGTTTGTTGGAGAAACAAATAGGCAAAATGTCAGGGAAAGAGAAAGGGCCTCAAAATAATAATTCACACAAAAAAAATAGATATTATTGCACTTACCGAAACGTGGATGAATGTAGAAAATAGAGAACTATTAGATGAATATCAAATAAATGGATTTAAACTATTTCACACAGATAGATATATTAGACGAGGAGGGGGAGTAGCCATATATGTTAGGGACAATTTGAAATGTAGTCTCAAAGAGGGAATCAAAACTGAGCCACACACAGAAACTATTTGGATAGAATTAAACGAAAAAGCAAATAATATTATAATAGGAGTTACATATAGGCCACCAAATTTAGACAGAATGGAAGCAAAGCATCTATGGGATGAAATATCTAGATCTAACAGTATTTATGTCATGGTTGACTTTAATTTTAGTGGAATAAACTGGGTGAACAAAACAGGGAATAGTGAAACAGAAGATTTTCTAGAATTAATTGACGATTGCTTTCTTACGCAACACATTAAGGAACCAACGCGGGAAAATAATATTTTAGATTTAGTGTTAACTAACAGGGAAACACAAATTGATGACATCGAAATAGGGAGTGAGCTAGGGAACAGTGATCACAAAGTAATCAGATTTAGCATAGAATGGAATAGACCTGTAGGAGAAAATTCTGTTAAAGTGCCAGATTTTCGAAAAGCTGATTTTAATAGCCTAAGAAATTTTTTGGGTCAAATACGAGGATAGAATTATGAATGAATGATGGGATGAATGGATATAACAGGGGGGATAAGGGTATTAAAAATATCAACACAAGACAGAACACGAAACAATGGGTATAAATTGGATAAGTTTAGATTTAGGACAGACTTGGGTAAATTCTGGTTCAGTAACAGGTTTGTTGATTTGTGGAACCAATTGCCGCGTAACGTGGTGGATGTGGGGTCCCTCGATTGTTTCAAGCACGGGTTGGACAAGTATATGATTGGGATTGGGTGGTTATAGATAGGAGCTGCCTCGTATGGGCGAATAGGCCTCCTGCAGTTACCTTTGTTCTTATGTAAATAGATTGGAAAGTATTGGGTGTGGGCCGGTCTTGGAGCGAGACATGAACCCAGCGATCAGTGACGTAAAAGGGGATTTCGATGTGGGTTTAATATACAACTTATTTAAGAATATTCTAAACAAAGCACAGGAACGTAGTATACCATACAAATTGAATAGATCGAATACTAATGACCCAAAGTGGATAACAAATAATTTAAAGAACCTTATAGGTAAAAAAAGAGCTTGGTACAAAGGATTATGAATGGGGAAGTCAGTTTAGAACAGGAATTCATACAACTGGTTAGAAATGTTAAAAAAGAGATTAGGAAAGCAAAAAGAAACTATGAAGTTCGCATAGCAGAGCAAGCAAAGTCAAATCCTAAAGGTTTTTTTCAGTTATATCGAACAAAGACTAGGGAAAAAATAGGTCCATTAAAATCTGAGACAGGTCAAATAACGGATAATGACAAGGAGATGAGTAGTATTTTTAACAAATATTTTATATCTGTATTTACTAAAGAAGAACTTAACAATATGCCTTCAGCCGAACAAGTCTATGTGGGTGGGGATGAGGACAGGTTGACTAGTTTAGCAGTTACCAGGGAGGATGTAATTAAACAATTAGAAAAACTAAAACCAAACAAATCCCCAGGGCCGGATGAAGTGTTTGCCAGGGTGCTTAAGGAATGCAAAGAGGAGCTTTCCGAGCCGCTGTCTACCATATTTAATAAAACAATAGAGTCAGGCAGAGTGCCAGAGTCATGGAAGGTAGCTAATGTGGTACCAATTTTTAAGAAAGGAGATAGATCACTTGCGTCAAACTATCGGCCAATTAGCCTAACGTCTATTGTGGGAAAGTTACTCGAATCAATAATTGCAAATACAATTCGTCTCCATCTTGAAAAACATAAATTAATAAATGAGTCGCAACATGGTTTTACAAATGGCCGTTAATGTTTAACAAATTTGCTAACTTTTTATTCCAGCATAGTTGTGGCAGTTGATAGTGGTAAGGATTGTGATGTTGTGTACCTTGACTTTAGCAAAGCTTTTGATACAGTGCCACATGAAAGACTAATTAAAAAAAATAGAAGCTCATGGTATTGGGGGTGCTATATTAAGTTGGAATAGGGCATGGCTATTCCAAAGGAAACAGAGAGTTAGTATAAATGGGGTTAAGTCAGAGTGGGATAATGTTGTTAATGGAGTACCTCAGGGCTCTCTCCTGGGTCCTCTGCTGTTTATATCATATATATAAATGATTTAGATTCAGGTTTGAGTAGCAACATTTACAAATTTGCCGATGATACGAAAATCGGTAGGGAAATTAATTCGGAGGAGGACTCACTATCACTTCAAGTTGATCTAGATAGGGTTTTGAAATGGTCAAAGGATTGGCAAATGCAGTTTAATGCTGATAAATGTAAAGTTCTGAGGCTAGGTAATGATGATAGAGTTACAAGATACGAGCTAGATGGTGTTGAGATTGCAAAGTCGGATTGCGAAAGGGATCTGGGAGTTATGATTAGTAAGAATTTAAAACAAAAGGATCAATGCATGAATGTTCTTAATAAGGCGAATAGGAGACTGGGATTTAATAATCGAAGCGTTAGTAACAAGACACCTGGTGTGGTTCTTAAGCTACATCTTGCTTTGGTTAGGCCCCATTTAGATTATGCAGTTCAGTTTCGATCGCCGTATTATAGAATGGATATAAATTCACTTGAACGTGTCCAACGTAGGATGACTAAGTTAATTCCTCAAATTAGAAATCTTTCATATGAAGAAAGATTAACAAAGCTTAAGTTGCATTCACTGGAAAGGCGAAGAGTTAGGGGTGACATGATAGAGGTTTACAAGTGGATGATTGGACATAACAAGGGGGATATTAATAGGGTATTAAAAATATCAACACAAGACAGAACACGAAACAATGGGTATAAATTGGATATGTTTAGATTTAGGAAAGACTTGGGTAAATACTGGTTCGGTAACAGGGTTGTTGATTTGTGGAACCAATTACCGAGTAACGTGGTGGAGGTGGGGTCCCTCAATTGTTTCAAGCGTGGGTTGGACATGTCTATGAGTGGGATTGGGTGGTTATAGATAGGAACTTCCTTGTATGGGCCAATAGGCCTTCGGCAGTTACCTTGTTCTTATGTTGTTTTTATCATGAGAGGCTTCTTTGGCATGTAAATTACTGGTGTGCTGGTCAACTCTGGCAGCTTAACGAATTTGAGATTATAGGGCATTACAAGAGAGGTAAATTTGTTTATATCTTGAGGAGGGTTTTCCTGGGGACATCTCTTGTTCTGGCCGCGTTGGAAATCTTCAGACTGTGTCACTGAAGAGTCACTCTTCGTTTTGAAGCAAGAACAGACACACTGAAGAATGGAGCACACTATTTTCCTCGGTGGTTATAGTGCAAGTTAAGAACAGCTGGCTATTGTGTCTATGTTGTTGTTGTTTCAGATTCAGCTACTCAGAACAATAAGTTCCAGTAGCACGGGTTATGGTGAGCCCGTAAGTGGAGGCTCTTTGGAGCCATTATCTGTATCAATAGCTGATACTAGAGATCTGGCGATGGATGGGGGTCTTCATGATGGTTTTCAGCCTGGAGGGTTGGCTATACCAGTTATGGAGCTGGTGGGGTTAGTGTAGACCTCTAGGTTTTCCGTTTTTTCTTTGCCTGCGACTTTGGCTGAGCAGTGCTGTCGTTGGAGTTTGGTGAGGTGGCCTCCATGAGGCCATCTCAACACACACCCCGACGGAAATGTGTGTGACCGACCTCAACATAATATCGTGGACAATATCGAGGACGGAAATCCAAACCTGTCTGTATTCAACCTAGAGTTCTGCAACACCGACAAATCCTCAATGAAGATTACGTTCACCACTATAGCTGCGGGCACCGTCTTCCACACAAGTCTGACTCGACTGGACTGGATTCAAGTCGAGTCAGCTGTCAAGGGAGGGTCACGCTCTACGATAAACAACAATATTTTTGGGATAATTAAGGCTACAGTGACAGATCACAGATCTAGGGGTATCACAAAGTGAATAACCGCTGCGCATAGGAAAGAAAAATACTATGTCATCACTAGAACTTTGTGTTAAACAGTGATCATTCACCAGACAAGCCATGTGGGAAGGCCACGAGGCTTTGTTTACATATTGGACTCCAGTGATCAGTGGTACAGTACATTAGTGAACTGTAATACAATAGACACAATGATACAGTGACTGACTCCAGAGCTTTGTGTTAGATAGAGAAGAACCGCCATCACTAATATACTGGAACTTAGTGAATCACCACGTGGGAGGCGACGACGGATCACCTCGTCATCCAGACATTGTCCTTATTCATCTAGTTGGGCGAGCGGGAGGCTGACTGGTAGGTACCCCTCTCTAGTCAATTATTCAGGTGTACAGAGTGAGGTAAAATATTATCAAATTCTTGTTCAGTATATCATATATATATATAAAATCTCAAAGGGGCTCATTTTGGGTAGAGGTTGACACTTCAACACAGTGTCAACACAGTTGACACAGAGGTTGAGGACCCTCGTAACACACGCACGCACACATGCACACGTACGTATGCATGCACACACGCAAAAACACACACACACACAAACGTTCAGTCAGGGTAGAAAGGATTAACACCTTTGTGGAAAGAGGATAAGACCTCACTCATACTCCACCCCCTCTCTAACCCCCCATCGCACTAACCCAATACACTCCCCCCACTCCCACTCCCCCCCACGACTGACCACAAATACACGCACACATACACACCTGACCAGAAGTGACCATCTCTGCCCCCTCCCACCCCCCAGTTACCCACGCATCCCCAATACACACACTCTCCCCACACACCACACCACACAATACACTCACTCGCACCCGCTCTCTCTCTCTCTCTCTCTCTCTCTCACCCCCTCCCCCCTCTCTACCCCTCTCTACCCCTCTCTACCCCTCTTTACCTCTCTCTACCTCTCTCTCTCTCTCTCTCTCTACCTCTCTCTCTCTCTCTCTCTCTCTCTCTCTCTCTCTCTCTCTCTCTCTCTCTCTCTCTCTCTCTCTCTCTCTCTCTCTCTCTCTCTCTCTCTCTCTCTCTCTCTCTCTCTCTCTCTCTCTCTCTCTCTCTCTCTCTCTCTCTCTCTCTCTCTCTCTCTCTCTCTCTCTCTCTCTCTCTCTCTCTCTCTCTCTCTCTCTCTCTCTCTCTCTCTCTCTCTCTCTCTCTCTCTCTCTCTCTCTCTCTCTCTCTCTCTCTCTCTCTCTCTCTCTCTCTCTCTCTCTCTCTCTCTCTCTCTCTCTCTCTCTCTCTCTCTCTCTCTCTCTCTCTCTCTCTCTCTCTCTCTCTCTCTCTCTCTCTCTCTCTCTCTCTCTCTCTCTCTCTCTCTCTCTCTCTCTCTCTCTCTCTCTCTCTCTCTCTCTCTCCTTCTTCCCAGATCTCCCTCTCTCCTCCTCTCTCTAACTCTCTCACGCTCTCCCTCCGCTCTCTCTCTCCCCCTCTCCTTCCTCTCTCTCTTCCATAATTGTTCCCATACCGAAGCCTAATGACCCTGGTAATTACAGACCTATCAGTTTCGTGTCATGCACTTGCAAGATGCTAGAAAGGATCATCCTAAACCGACTGTTGCACAAAATAGGCAGGTTAGGGGAGGGGGTCAATGGATTTGTTAAAGGACGGAGCACACCAAATTGTATAGTCAATTACTTGGCTAATGACACGGCTAGGTACTCTGTATTTGTTGACATCAAAGGAGCCTTTGACAAAGCACAGGGGATTGCGATCCTGGACGAGCTTGCATACATGGGTGTCAAGGGGAGACTCATGAAATGGGTTGAAGACTACCTCACAGGAAGGAAAGCCAAGGTTTGCTTCAATGGAGCAGTCTCCAGAACAATGAATATGGAACTCGGGACCCCCCAAGGCGGAGTCTTAAGCCCTACACTATTCAATGTACTTATGAACGCCATTGCAAATATTGATTTTCCGGAAGGAACACAACAAGTGGGATATGCAGATGATGTCCTAATACAAGCTCCCACCTTGGGAAAAATTGAACAGTCCATTGAACTCCTTGGAAGGAAATGTATTGAGCTCGGTTTCACTCTCTCCACAAACAAGACGAAGGCATACTCCCATCGCAAGCGGAGAGCAAATGAAGAACTGCAAATTAATGGTGTAACACTTGAATGGGTTGACCACTATCGGTACCTTGGCGTCACTGTCGGCTCTAACAAGGGAAAGAAAGAGGAGCTCAATCAACTCATAGGAACATGCAAAAGTCGACTCAGGGCACTGAAAGCTATGACCTGGAATGGACATGGAGCCTCTATTGCCGTGCTTAAAATGATGTACACAGCCTATGTGCGCTCCGTCATAGACTATGCCGCACCAGTTCTGTGCACCTACTCCCAAAGCGATATAAAAAGGCTTGAAAGCATTCAAAATGAAGCCATGACAATCACTCTTGGAGTTCCAAGGACTGCCAAAACGTCTAATCTACGAGAGGAGTTGTCCCTTCCCAGTGTTAAAAGCAGAATTCAGGAGCTGAATGCTAAGCTTGTAATTAGGATAGCCAGAGATCCCTATTACAATGATATTGCTAAGAAAAAACTGAGCTCTGTGCTACTTTCAGAGGGAAACAGGAGAAGCAAAAAATGGCATCACAGATCAGTCTGCTACCTCAAAGAGCTTCACCTGCTTGAGCAAGCCCGTGAGCTCCTGCCTGTAGAGAGGTTACCTCCCTGGGAGGATGACTCATGCAAGATCATCATCAATGAAATGGCAACGAAAAAATCCAACATAATACCACAAGAAATGAGGCACAAGTATCTCGAGGAAATTTATAAAGAAGCCGGAGATGAACAAATCTACACTGACGGGTCATCTAATCCTGTCAATGGCAGGGCTGGTGCAGCATACACGGTAATCAAGGATAATACTTTCCAACGCAGAAATGAAGAAAAAGCACGTATTGAGAACTATGCCTCTTCAACGCAAGCAGAGCTAACTGCCATTGTTATGGCGTTAAGGTTTCTTGAACGGAACACAGTGATTTGGTGAATGGTGCAGTGATTTGCACCGATTCAAAAGCAGCACTGCAAAGCCTAAGTAAAAATCGGGCAGAAAATCTTGCAATAGTCGCTGAAATTAAGAGAGCTGTGAGAGTACTTACCAATCAGGGAAGAGTCATCAAGTTTCTGTGGATCCCCTCCCATGTTGGAATATGTGGGAATGAACGAGCAGATGTGCTGGCTGTTGAAGGCGCTGAAGGAGACCATATTGAATACTTCATACCCAAGACTCTACTACAAATTAGAGGTATTGTCAGGCAACATCACCGTGACAAGGTAACTGAGGAAAGGAGGATAGAAGCACAAACCAGTGAATCTATACGATGGTACAACATGGTTGCAACTGGCAATCCCAATCGTTATGGCCGAAGAGGAGGAGGACGAGGGAGGGAATCAGTAATAGCAAGAATCCGTCTTGGATACAAATATCCTTGGAGATATGGAATGGAAACAACAGTTGATCAGCGAAGTTGCAGAATCTGTGGTGAGAGTGACGGACTCCACCTTGACCACTATCTACGTGAATGTGAACACCTGAGAGATATCAGAAATATGTGTAGAATAATAAACCCCACATTGTTTGAGTTAGTAAAACACTATTTGTCATATATTGATGCTGTTCTTAAAAGATTTCCCCATTTTGCACCCGCAAGATAACGTAAGCTTTTAAGGGTTGATAGATGTTAATCTTCTTGTTTGAGGAGCTGTTCACTTGAGACAGTTAAGGAAGTCTCAGCTGTGTCTGGGTACAAGTGACAGGATGAACAACCCAGTGGGTTTTCTTCCTATTGGAGAGTGTTGTACCTACTGCTATGGCGGTGTGTCCACTCACAAGATGAGTGGCGCTGCCCAATAAACTCACCCCTCGGGGCAAAATTAAAAAAAAAAATTCTTCCTTCATCTCTGCCCCCTCCCACCCCCAGTTTCCCTAGGCATCCTCTCCCCTACACACACACACACACACACACACACACACACACACATACACACGTACAACGTATATATTGACAAATTCATGACGAAGGAGAAGCAGATAGCCCACAGAGCAAGCAAACAACAATACAACTCTTCCCATTTGAGCGTAGCTACACACCCCAGTGCTAATCCACCCCATGCTAACCAGCTCACACCTGCTTCTCAGGTCACTCCTTCCCCAAATCAGCAGCCCCTACTTATCTCCCCAACACATCCCTTGACCCCTCTGACCCCACTGCAGTCAAATTCATCCCACATTCCAAGGACCCCCTCATCACCTCAACTCCCAAAACCCGTCCAGCCCTCATCCCCTCAACCCCCAAAACCCACCCAGCCCTCATCCCCTCGACCCCAAGAACCCATCAAACCCTCATCCCCTCAACACCCAAAACCTACCCAGCCCTCACCCCTCCTCATCCCCTCTCCTTCTATGTGACCCCCCACCCTTGCGAGGGGGGGGGGGGAAGGTTCCCCCCACCCCCTCTATCCTTCCCCCTCCCAACCTCTCAACCTCTATCTGACTACCAACCTTACGCTATCTCCCAACCCCTCTATGCCCTCCCTAATCTTCAGACCCAGTATGCCCTTCCTACTCCAGACCTACCTACCCAGGCCCTACCCCAGACCCTCCTACCTACCTTCCTAGAAGCCCAGCCCCCCTCCTGACCTCTTTCACCCCCCATACACCCCCCAGACCCCCCCCGGATCCCCCCGGACATCCCCCGGATCCTCCCTGCCCCCAGTCATCCCCCAGACACCCCCCAGATCCCCCAGATCCCCCAGATCCCCCCTGCCCCCAGTCACCCCCCAGACACCCCCCAGACCCCCAGAGAAAGGGAGAACTCTGGTACTAGAGTTTCCATGAAGAATCTCAAGGTTTGGTACACCAATGCTGATGGGGTATCTAATAAAGCAGAAGAGATAAAAGAAAGAGTGAGTGAAGCAGATCCTGACATAGTTGCAATTGTGGAAACTAAAATTAATGACATGATCTCAGATGCAATCTTTCCTGAAGGGTACCAGGTGATACGAAAAGAGAGGACACAGAGACAGGGAGGGGGAGTAGCACTCCTAATAAAGCGGAAATGGAAGTTTGAAGACCTGGGAAATCGAGTTACCAATGAGTGCACAAGCTTCATACATGGAACTCTGACAGTAGATGGGAGGAAGATTGTGATCTTGGTAATCTACAATCCCCCACCAAACAGTAGAAGACCCAGGCAGGAGTATGATGACAACAACAAAGGATGTATAGATGAACTGCAGAAGGCAGCAACACTAGCCCACATAATGAGAGCGAAGCTGCTGATCATGGGGGACCTAAATCATGGAGAGATAAATTGGGAATCAAGGAATCCCCATGGAGGGGATGAAACGTGGGGAACAAATTTAGTACATGATATAGACAGGAATTTCCTAACACAACATGTGAAGGAAGACACAAGGGAAAGAGGAGGAGATGCACCGAGCCTATTAGACCTGATTTTCTGCCAGAACGTAGAAGATATCGAGAATTTAGAGCATGAAATACCTCTAGGGGCCAGTGACCATTGTGTCTTAGTCTTTGACTACATGATGGAATTCAAACTTATGACCATGGGACAAGAGATCTGGGAAAGGAGAGTTGACTACAGGAAAGGGGACTATAAGAGGATAAGGGACTATCTGGGTGAAGTGCAGTGGGAGGAAGAAATTAGAGGAAAAACAGTCCAAGATATGATGGACCTAGTCATACAGAAATGCCAGGAGGCCGAAGAGAGATTTATACCAACAGTAAAGGGAAAAAATAAGAAGGAATATAATAACCCATGGTTTAATAGACAGTGTCAGGAAGCAAAAATGGCCAGCAGGCGGGAGTGGAGGAAGTACAGAAGACAAAGAACAGAGGACAACAGGATCAGATACAACAGAGCTAGGAACGATTACATTAACATAAGACGAACATCGGAAAGGGACTATGAGAACGATATTGCAATCAAAGCGAAAAAACAACCTAAGTTACTACACAGTCATATAAGAAGAAAAATGTCGGTGAACTACCACGTGACAAGACTAAGGAAGACAGAGGGGGCATATACTGAAAGTGACAAGGAAATCTGCGAGGCACTGAATGCCAGTTTCCATGGAGTATTCACTACCGAGCCTGAGCAGCTCCCATTGTTGGAAGGGGTTACCCTAGATGAATGACTATCAGATATAGAGGTGACAGCAGAGGAGGTAATGAAACAGTTGACAACTCTAGATGCAACTAAAGCAGTTGGACCAGACAAAGTATCACCGTGGATACTAAAAGAAGCAGCACAGGCCCTCAGCGTGCCTCTGGCAATGATCTTTAATGAGTCACTTATGTCAGGAGAATTGCCCAGTTGCTGGAAGAAGGCAAATGTCGTGCCGATCTTCAAGAAAGGTGATAGGGAGGAGGCACTTAACTATAGACCTGTATCACTGACAAGCATCCCTGTAAAATACTGGAAAGAATAATTAGGCTACGACTGGTTGCACACCTGGAGAACATTAGGTTTGTGAACAAACATCAAAATGGGTTCTGGACAGGGAAATCGTGCCTAACAAACCTTCTGGAATTCTATGATAAAATAACGAGGATAAGACAGGACAGAGATGGTTGGGCAGACAGCATATTTCTGGACTGCCAAAAAGCCTTTGATACAGTACCACACATGAGACTGCTGTTCAAGCTCGAGAGGCAGGCAGGGGTGGGGGGAAAGGTCCTAGCAAGGATAAGGAACTACCTAACAGGAAGGACCCAAAGAGTTACGGTAAGGGGCGAGAAGTCGGACTGGCGAACAGTAACAAGTGGAGTACCACAAGGATCGGTGCTGGGACCAATTCTATTTCTTGTATATGTTAACGACATGTTTACAGGCGTAGAGTCATACATGTCGATGTTTGCGGATGACGCAAAGTTGATGAGAAGAGTTGTGACAGATGAGGATTGCAGGATCCTCCAAGAGGACCTGAACAGGTTGCAGAGATGGTCAGAGAAATGGCTACTGGAATTCAACACGAGCAAATGTAAAGTTATGGAAATGGGACTAGGAGATAGGAGACCAAAGGGACAGTACACAATGAAGGGGAACAGCCTACCTGTGACGACGCGTGAAAGAGACCTGGGGTGGACGTAACACCTAATCTATCTCCTGAGGCACATATAAATAGGATAACGACAGCAGCGTACTCTACACTGGCAAAAGTTAGAACATCATTCAGAAACCTAAGTAAGGAGGCATTTAGGGCGCTTTACACTGCCGACGTGAGGCCAGTCTTAGAGTATGCCGCCTCATCATGGAATCCCCATCTGAAGAAGCATATAATGAAACTGGAAAAGGTTCAGAGGTTTGCAACGAGACTCGTCCCAGAGCTACGAGGGGTGGGGTATGAGGAGCGCCTTAGGGAACTGTCCCTTACGACACTAGAAAGAAGAAGGGAGAGGGGAAACATGATAGGAACGTATAAGATACTCAGAAGGATTGACAGAGTGGACATAGACGAAATGTTCAAACGGAATAGTAACAGAATGAGGGGACATGGATGGAAGCTTGAAACTCAGATGAGTCACAGAGATGTTAGGAAGTTTTCTTTTAGCGTGAGAGTAGTGGGAAAATGGAATGCATTTCAGGAACAGGTTATGGAAGCAAATACTATTCATAATTTTAAAACCAGGTATGATAGGGAAATGGGACAGGAGTCATTGCTGTAAACAACCGATGCTCAAAAGGCGGGATCCAAGAGTCAATGCTCGATCCTGCAGACACAACTAGGTGAGTTCAACTAGGTGAGTACAACTAGGTGAGTACACACACACACACACACACACACACACACAAAAAAAAAAAAAAAAAAAAAAAGTACAAAAAGGTTCTGGTACAAAAAAGACCGAGCCCGTGTGTTAAAGATAGTGTTCGCAAACGAGAACATAAAGGAGTTGATTCTAACAAAGAAAAGCCGCCTACAATATGTGGGGGAATTCAAAAAAGTATTCCTCCAGAGGGACATGACAAGGGAGGAGAGGGCCATGGCGGCAGAAGCAAGGAAGAAGCGCAGGGCGAGAGGGGAAAACCAGGAAACCACAGCTCCCAACACATCACCTCTAGAGGCGAGGGGGAAACCCACAACCAGCTACCCAGTAACACCAGCGGGGAGGGCAACCCCACCACCCTCCTCTGCACAGAAAACTCCCCTTTCCTTCCTGTCCTCCCGCCCCGTTCACCCCATACCCTCCCTGTCCTTCCCCCTTCACTTGACCCCCCACCCCTCATCCCAGTATCCTCTGCAACCCTGGTATCCACCTCACAAATCCTCACACGCATGGCACAGCTTCCTCCACCGGCAGAACATTCACCAAGGAGGAGATTTGAGAAGGGACAGAAGAAAGTGAGCCTCAAGGCAATGTACACTAACATAGACGGTATTACAAATAAAGCAAATGAACTTGGAGAATGGGTACTAGAGGAAAACCCAGACATAATAGCTCTCACAGAAACAAAGCTGACGAAAACAATAACAAATGCAGTGTTCCCACAGGACTATTATGTTATGAGGAAAGAGAGAGAAGGAAGAGGTGAGGGTGGTGTAGCTCTGCTAGTAAGAAAAGGCTGAGATTTTGAGGAGTTGGTTGTTCAGGGATGTGAAGGTTTCAGAGACTACATAATAGGAACAATAACAACTGGAGGGCAAAAAATTATAGTCGTAGTCGTATATAACCCGCCACCAAATGACAGAAGACCCAGACAGGAATATGATAGAAACAATATGGCCACTATTAACATAATGGAGAGAGCAGCTTCTGTTGCTAGCAGGAATGGATCTGGACTACTAATCATGGAAGACTTCAACCATGGGAAGATAGATTGGGAGAATAGAGACCTGCATGGAGGACCAGAAACATGGAGAGCTAAGCTGCTGGACGTGGCAACAAGAAACTTTCTAAGCCAGCACATCAAGGATCTAACAAGAATGAGAGGAGAGGGTGAACCAGCAATGCTTGATCTGATATTTACCCTAAATGAGTGGGATATAAGGGAAGTCAAGATGGAAGCGCCCTTGGGAATGAGTGATCACAGTGTATTGAACTTTGAGTACCTGGTAGAGCTAGGAATTATCCCCCCCCAAAAAAGAAGTAGGAAACAAAAGGCTGGCATACCGAAAGGGAAATTATGAGGAGATGAGAAGTTTCCTAAGGGAAATACCTTGGGACACAGACCTCAGAGCTAAGTCTGTACAAGATATGATGGACTATGTCACACAAAAGTGTCAGGAGGCAGTAAGCAGATACATCACGGCCCAAAAGGAAAAATCCGAGAGGCAAAAGAAGAATCCATGGTATAATAGGGCATGTATGGAAGCAAAGGGACTGAACAAAAGGGCGTGGAGGAACTTTCAGAATAACAGAACACGAGAAAGCAGAGAGAAATACCAGAGAACCAGGAATAGGTATGTTAGGGTGATCTCTCATCTTTTTTTTTCTTGCCTTGTAACTGTTATAATTGTTTATAAATTTTGCAAATATTTACCTACTTAAAATTTAAATAAATAAAATAAAATAAATGTTTATTTAGGTAAGGTACATACATACAAGAGATTTTACAAAGAATGATGGATTTATAGATAGGGCTAGTACATACAATGCCTAAAGCCACTATTACGCAAAGCGTTTCGGGCATGAAAAACTTAAATGACTAAAGCTTAATACTAATTGAGCATAGAGAATAAAATGAGTTGAGAACAAATTAAAAAAGAGATAAAAATGGGGAACATGGCTGAAAAAGCAGCACAAATACAATTAGGTCGACAAACAGCGTCGTTTAAAAAAAAAAAAAGACAGGGGTTGACAATAGGTAGGTTACAGGGAATTTATTAGGTATAGCTTCGTTTTTATCTTAACTGGTTGAGAGAGGTACAGTCTTTAACATGGTTGGGAAGGTCATTCCACATTCTGGGTCCCTTCATTTGTAGAGCATTTCTAGTTTGATTAAGTAGTACTCTTGGAATATCAAAACTGTATTTATTTCTGATGTGGTGCTCATGGGTTCTGTTACAACCTTCTATGAAGCTTTTGAGGTCAGGATTGGCATTACAGTTCAGCGTTTTATATATGTATAATACACATGAGAGAATGTGCAGTGACTTAATATCTAACATATTCAGAGATTTGAGTAGGGGGTACCGAGTGATGTCTGGGGCCAGAGTTGGATATTGTCCTAATAGCAGCTTTGTGTTGAGTAATTAGAGGACGTAAATGATTTTGGGTAGTAGAACCCCAAGCACAAATACCATAGTTGAGATATGGATAGATGAGGGAGTAATGGAGAATCACCAGGGTAAGGCAGGGTGCATAATATCTGATCATAGAAAGAATGAGAACAGTTTTTGAAACTTTTTTGATATATTTAGAATGTGTCCCTGGAAATTCAGCTTGTGGTCAATAAGAATGCCAAGGAATTTGCCATCTAATTTGTTACAAATTTGGGTATTGTTTAATTTGAGATTTATTTGATTAGAGGATTTATTGCCAAACAGAATATAGAAAGTTTTGTCAATGTTATGGGTGAGTTTGTTGGCAGTTAGCCAAAGATGGACTTTATTTCGCTCAGTATTTACTGTGGCATCTAGAGCAAGGGGGTCAGGACTGGAGTAAATGAAGGTTGTGTCGTCAGCAAATAGAATTGGTTTGAGTTGTTGGGAGGCATTTGGAAGGTCATTAATGTAGATGAGAAAGAGGAGAGGGCCAAGTATGCTCCCCTGAGGAACACCAATGTTGATGGGTAGGGTGGGAGAAATTGAATTATTCACAGAAACATACTGGAGCCTGTCAGTAAAGTAAGATTTGAGGTATTGCAGGGAGTGTCCTCTGACTCCATAATGATGTAATTTAAGAAGAAGGTTTTGGTGGTTGACAGTGTCAAAAGCCTTACGCAGGTCCACAAATAACCCAACAGGGAACTCATTTTTATCAAGAGCTGCATGAATCAAGTTAATCATACTAATAAGTGCATCGTTAGTGTTTTTTTTGGGTCTGAAGCCATATTGGCAAGAGCTACGTATATTGTGTTTGGCTAGATTAGAGTAAAGCTGCTTGTAGATTAGTTTTTCAAAAAATTTTGACAAGTTAGGCAGGATTGATATAGGTCTGTAGTTGTTAAAATCTGTGAGATCACCACATTTGTGTACAGGGGTTACTCTCGCTTTTTTTTTTTAGAATATCTGGAAAGGTTTGGAGTTCAAGTGACTTGTTGAAGAGCAATGCAATAGCAGGGGCTAAAGATCTGGAGGCTTTTTTGTAAATTAAAGTTGGTATCTCCTCAAGGGCACTAGACTTGGTTTTAAGGGAAAGGATTATCTCATTGACATCAGTGGAATTAGTAGACTTTAGGTACAGAGACTGTGGACAGTTACCTGTAAGATAGTCCTTAACATCAGTACTGGAAGATGGAATATCATTTGCAAGGGATGACCCAATGGAAGAGAAGAACCTATTGAACTCAATAGCAGAATCAGAGGCTGAAAGCTGACCATCGTTATTGGACAGGAGTGTTGGTTTGTTATTTAAAATCTTCTTTGATCCCAATATTTGTGAAATTGTGCTAAAAGTTTTTTTAATGTTGCTCTTTATTTGGGTAAATTTATCTTTGTAGTATTTAGTTTTGGCTCGTCTAATTATCTTAGATAGCAATAATGAGTAATTCTTTGAGAATTCTTTGGAGACAATTCCTAACCTATACTTCTTCTCAAGGTCATGTTTTTTATTAATGGATTTAAGTATTCCCTTTGTAAGCCAGGGATTGTTAAGCCTTTTAGTTGTGACTTGTTTTGTAAGCATAGGACAGTGGGTGTTATAAAGGCTAAGAGTTTTTTTAAGAAAAGATTGCACTGCTAGGTTGATGTTCCCTATGTTACCTAACTCGGACTCCCAGTTGACATTATCAGCAGCAATTATAAAATTGTCTACAGCACTTTCATTATGCAGCCTAAAACTTAACTCCCTTGACTCTAGAGGTGGTTTGCTAATGTTAGTTAAGAGAAATGTGGGGTAATGGTCTGTAGTGCTATCGGTGATTATACCTGAAGTAAGCGGAGAGGTTATGTTGGTCCAGATGTGATCTAGAGTCGTGGCAGTACTATCAGTGATTCTAGTAGGTCTAGTGATTAAGGGTATGAGGAAGCAAGAATTCATACAGTTGAGGAAGCTAACAGCAGTAGAGTGTTCAGGCTCGCAGAGGTCAATGTTAAAGTCCCCTGTGATAATTAGATGGTTTTTGTTCAGTCTGTTATCGAGTATTAGATTTCTAAGGTTTGAGTTGAATTCGGACACATCAGTGTTAGGAATTCTATAGACTGCACCCACAGACAGGACAGACTCGGCACCCTTGACTCTGAAGCTGGCGAAGATATACTCCCCAAAGCAGTCTCTAGTTCCAATTACTTTTAAGCATGATAGTTCTTGGTGGTAGTAAAGAGCAGTTCCACCACCTCTCTGAAATTGACGACAGTTGTGGATTGCCGAGTAGTTAGGCATGTTAAAGAGTTGAGTAGTATCCTCTTTCAACCACGTTTCAGTAAGTATAATAAAAGAGAATTTGTTGTCAATAGTTTCAATCAAGGCACTAACATCATCGAAGTGTTTACCTAGGGATCTAACGTTCAAGTTGATTACAGAGATATTGTGATTATGTGTTAATACATTGTTTACATCATGTGCTGTAAAATATCTGCAATTTAGATCAATAAAGTGATGATTGTCATAGATCGTGGATAAGAGGTTTAGTTCTGGGTCTATACTGGTTTGTATAAAAAGGCTGGTTGCACGAAAACAAGGCAAGAATGACAAATTACAAAATAGAATTATGCTATAAAAGGGGGAAAAATATATAAACAAGACTATACAAAACAAACAAAAGAAAAAATGAGGTAGCTACAAGGGGCTTACAGGTACTCTCAGGTACACTGTAAGTAATAATTTGCATTATTGAGACACAGGCAAAGCCAGGGGTACAGTGGAGTAAGGGAGTATGGCGAGGCTAGGCAACCTAGGTAATAAATGAAATCAAAGAAAAAAGTTGAATAATAAACATAGGCAAATTTAAGCTAAAGATTATTAACTATAAGTAGTTTAGTTATGATCGTATAATTAATAAGACCTAAAAAAATATTAAAGCACTCAGTTAATAAAGTCCAGAAAATGACTAGTAAAAGGTAAATTAAAAATTATTTTTCTTAAAAATTATTTTCTTAAATTAAAGACCTGCCCGAAACGCTGCGCGTAATAGTGGCTTTACAAGATTGTGATTACCATATTATGTATCCTCACAATCCCAATGTACCTTCTTGTATATATATAAATAAATAAATAAATAAATATAAGCAATAAATAGTACCTTACAAATATAACGTGAAAGTTCCACTAAGAAAAGTGTAAAAGAGAGACATAAGTACTAGAAGGATAGGGATAAGTGCAAATACTCCTTCCAAAGTACTAGGTCGCAGGACCGGCGTTAGCCCACTAACAGAGCGGGCCCGCCCAGCTAAGGGCTCCACAGGGGTTCTGGCTAAGGGCGTAACGGACTGGCCCAGCTAAGGGGCCTAGTACGGGGCCGTCCGAGGGCATGGCTGATGTGCCCAGCTAAGGGCCGGGACTACGGATGCCTTGACTAAGGAAAGAGCAGGACCGCAAAAAATGCCCCACAAAAGGTGGGGTAAGGCAGTAACGAAAGTGAAAGTAATAATATAGTATGAGAACTAACGCCGCCAGCATAGCGCTCATTACCCTAAAGGCCAAAGACCGTTATGCTAAACAAGCATAAACAATAACAGAGCCGTAATCCAGAGAAAACGATAACAATAAGTAAAGCAGAGGGAGGGTAGAAGTAAGGAAACTAAAACCCGGACCGAATAATAAAGAACTTAAATTAGTAATACTATGAAACAATAGGAACAACATTCATGGCGTTAGGCGAGGCCAGAAGTCAACAGGGTAATTGACATGAGATCATTAACACTAACAGTGACTATAACATCAATGACAAATAGTAACAAGTGGGGAAACCCCAACCGACTCCACCAATGAACCCGAAGACCATAAGCAAAGTAGGCTTAAAACAATAATAGTAGCAGAAAAACCCAGAATAAACTCAATAATTACAAATAATAACAGAGGGGGGGGGGTGAAGTGAGGCAACCATAAACCTGAACTGAATAGATCAGAACTTAAATAAATATATATAATGTAATAAATAAATAGTGCCACCAGTCAACAAGAAAAGCAGCTAGGAGTCGTCTGGGATTCGTCCTGAAGTCGTCCAGACGCCAACTGGAGATCATCTTGTAATCATCCTGGAACAGGAAGGCGCCAACAAGAAGGCATCGTGCAGGCATCAAGAAGTCGTCTTGTAGTCAACACGAAGTCACCTTGCAGGTGATCACAGACATTCACTACTACAGGAAGACCTGGACAAACTGGAGGAAAGGTCTAGAAAAAGGCTGCTAAAGTTCAACTTAGGAAAGTGTAAGGTAAAGAAAATAGGCGAAGGCTGCAAATTCACAAGGCAAGGCAAGAAATATGAGTTAGAATTATATATATATATGAATATAGTAAATGACGTCAACGGCGCACCAGGAGAACCACAGCAGAAGTAGTATGTCCAACTGTAAGCAATTGTGCTTAAAATAAGACTGGAATATGCATTTTTTACTGCTTTTTGCTTCATCACAATTTTGTTCATAAAATCGTTAGTGACTTGTGTGAACAATAAACACTGAAGGATACACTTAAAGTCTGCTTCTGGAAGTGTTTACGTACTTTAGTTTTCTTTAATATAAATTTAAATTCTTATCATTTTGGTTTATGCCGCAGCCTTTTACGTCACGATCTCTTAATATGGGTCATGGGAAGAACACACACACACACACACACACACACACACACACACACACACACACACACACACACACACACACACACACACACACACACACACACACACACACACACACACACACACACACACACACACACACACACACACACACACACACACACTCACACACACACACACACACACACACACACCACACACACACACACACACACACACTCACACACACACACACACACACACACCACACACACACACACACACACACACACACACACACACACTCACACACACACACACACACACACACACACACACACACACACACCACACACCACGCACGCACGCACGCACCACACACACACACACACACACACACACACCACACACACACACACACACACACACACACACTAAATTTCAACTCAGTAAAGTGTAAAGAAATTAAATTAGGCGAAGGGAGCAGGAGGCTGAACACAAGGTATCATCTGCGAGGTGAAATCCTGCAAGAGTCAAATAGAGAGAAAGATTTGGGGGTTGATATCACACCGAACCTGTCCCCAGAGGCCCGAAATCAAAAGGATATCATCCGCGGCATATTGTAGACTAGCCAACATAAGAACTGCCTTTAGAAACTTGTGTAAGGAATCGGTCAGTACCCTGTATACCACTTATGTCAGACCAATCCTGGAATATGCAGCTCTAGCCTGCAGTCCATATCTAATTAAACACAAGACAAAGTTAGAGAAAATTCAGCGGTATGCTACCAGACTTGTCCCGGAACTGAGAGGTATGAGCTACGAGGAAAGGCTGAAGGAGCTGATCCTCACGTCCCTGGAAAACAAAAGAGTAAGGGGAGACATAATAACCACCTACAAAATTCTCAGGGGAATTGACAGGGTGGACAAAGACAAACTCTTCAGCACGGGTGGGACACGAACAAGGGGACACAGGTGCAAACTTAGTACCCAAATGAGAAACAGAAACATTAGAAAGATTTTTTTCAGTTAATTTTTTTAGTAAACAAGTGAAATGCAATGGGAAGTGATGTGGTGGAGGCTGACTCCATACACAGTTTCAAGTGTAGATATGATAGAGCCCAGTAGGCTCAGGAATCTGTACACCTGTTGATTGACAGTTGAGAGGCGGGACCAAAGAGCCAGAGCTCAACCCCCGCAAACACACTTAGGTGAGTACAACTAGGTGAGTACACACACACACACACCACACACACACACACACACACACACGTACAAGTGTGAGTCCTACATGTCGATGTTTGCGGATGGCGCAAAGTTGATGAGAAGAGTTGTGACAGATGAGGATTGCAGGATCCTCCAAGAGGACCTGAACAGGTTGCAGAGATGGTCAGAGAAATGGCTACTGGAATTCAACACGAGCAAATGTAAAGTTATGGAAATGGGACTAGGAGATAGGAGACCAAAGGGGACAGTACACAATGAAGGGGAACAGCCTACCTGTAACGACGCGTGAAAGAGGACCTGGGGGTGGACGTAACACCTAATCTATCTCCTGAGGCACATATAAATAGGATAACGACAGCAGCGTACTCTACACTGGCAAAAGTTTAGAACATCATTCAGAAACGTAAATAAGGAGGCATTTAGGGCGCTTTACACTGCCGACGTAAGGCGAGTCTTAGAGTATGCCGCCTCATCATGGAGTCCCCATCTGAAGAAGCATATAATGAAACTGGAAAAGGTTCAGAGGTTTGCAACGAGACTCGTCCCAGAGCTACGAGGGATGGGGTATGAGGAGCGCCTTAAGGAACTGTGCCTTACGACACTAGAAAGAAGAAGGGAGAGGGGGGACATGATAGGAACGTATAAGATACTCAGAGGGATTGACAGATTGGACATAGACGAAATGTTCACACGGAATAGTAACAGAACGAGGGGACATGAATGGAAGCTTGAAACTCAGATGAGTCACAGAGATGTTAGGAAGTTTTCTTTTTAGCGTGAGAGTAGTGGGAAAATGGAATGCACTTCAGGAACAGGTTGTGGAAACAAATACTATTCATAATTTTTAAAACTAGGTATGGATAGGGAAATGGGACAGGAGTCATTGCTGTAAACAAACCGATGCTCGAAAGGCGGGATCCAAGAGTCAATGCTCGATCCTGCAGACACAACTAGGTGAGTACATTACACTCACACACATACTGGAGTTACGGGTTAGACAAGATAAGGAAGAGTTAGGGGGACATGATCACCACATTCAAGATTCTCAAGGGAGTTGATAGGGTAGATAAAGAAAAGGCTATTTAACACAAGGGGCATACGCACTAAGGGACACAGGTGGAAACTGAGTTCCCAAATGAGCCACAGAGATATTAGAAAGAACATTTTTAGTGTCAGAGTGGTTGACAAATGGAATGCATTAGGAAGTGATGTGGTGGAGGCTGACTCCATACACAGTTTCAATTGTAGATATGATAGAGCCGGATAGGCTCAGGAATCTGTACACCTGTTGATTGACGGTTGAGAGGCGGGACCCAAAGAGCCAGAACTCAACCCCCGCAAACACAACTAGGTGAGTACACACACACACACTCACACACACACACACTCATTCTGTTTCCTCCCTCTCTCCCTCGCTCTACCATGGTCTCTCTCGCTCTCCCTCTCTGTTCCACTTTCCTTCTCTCCCTCTCTCCCTCCCTCAAACCTTTCCACCACCCCCTGCCACCGGCTAGCCCCACTCAGTACCACCCCCCCCCCCTCTCACCCCTACACACTCACACCTTCCACCCTCCACTCATAAGTCCCCCCCCCCCTTTCGCACCAACACTACTCCCCCACACACTCGCCACTCACACTCACACACTTCCACTCACACTCACACCACTCCCACTCACACACACTAACACATTCCCACTCATACACTCCTACTCACACACACACTCACTCCCTACACACACAAGCAGTCATGGTAGGAAATTTGTCACATGTGTGTGAGAAGGGCTGGCGACCACCAGACCTTCCCACTCCCACACTCTCCAAAACACACCGCCCCCTTTCCCTCTACATGTCAATTGGCTACCATTGATTGACATTCAATCTCCCTCTTTCTCCACCCCACTCTCTCTCTCTCTCTCTCTCTCTCTCTCTCTCTCTCTCTCTCTCTCTCTCTCTCTCTCTCTCTCTCTCTCTCTCTCTCTCTCTCTCTCTCTCTCTCTCTCTCTCTCTCTCTCTCTCTCTCTCTCTCTCTCTCTCTCTCTCTCTCTCTCTCTCTCTCTCTCTCTCTCTCCTCTCTTCTCTCTCTCTCTCTCTCTCTGCCCCCCCCCCTGGCTAACCCTATCAAAACATATCAGTGAAAGGGACAAAGATGGCAGGAGGACGCACCAGGGACACAGGAAAAAGTCAGTGACCAAATGAAGGAAATATTAGCACAAGTTTTGGGAGGAATTCAGGAAGGAGATGAATGAAATGAAGAATACAATTAACAACCTGCAAAGTGAGCTGATAGCAGCAAAGGAGGAGATCAAATCCCTCACAGAGAAAAATAATCGAGGCTGAGGATCAGATAATCATCCAAAGGGAAGATGAAAATGGTGCATTAGAAGGAAATGCCTCTGTATCTGAAACAGCTGGGGAAATACTGAGAAAGAGCTCAGAAGCAATGGCCACAGTGAGGGAGGTAGCCATGCAAGCAGCTACCTCACAAGAAGCAGCAAGGTGCACCAGTCAGCTGCTGGAAAGAAAAAGATCAGTAGTAGCTGTAGTCATCAAAGAACAGGAAGGCTCCAATAGGCAAGAATGGAACAGCAAGGACAGTGGAGCAGTAAATGGAATACTAAAGAGGTTAAAGATGGAAGGGGCTGAAGCAAAACATTGAGAAGGTTTTCAGGTTGGGCTGGTACAACAAGGGACAGAGACTGCCTGGTAAAGATAGCTGTTTGCAAATGAGACCACGAAGGAGATTATTCTCGAGAGGAAGAGCCATCTGCAGTATGTGGAGGAATACAAAAAAAATATTCCTCCAGAGGGACAGGACGAAGGAGGAGAGGGCCAGGGCAGCAGAGGCAAGGAAGAAGTGCAGTGAGAGAGAAGTAAACAAGGAAATCACAGCCCCCAACACAACATTCTCAGAGACAAGAGGGGAACCCACAACCAGCATTCCAGGAACACCAGAGGGGAGGGCAACACCACCACCCTCCTCTGCATAGAAACCCTCCCTACCCCTCACCCTACCTGCCCCCACTCAAATGCTCACTCAACCCTACCTCTCCTCCCTTCCGACCCTGTCACTCCTCCCCCATTCCCACCATGTCTCCCTCCCCCCTTTCCCCCCTTCCCTGTTCATCCCATACCTTCCCTATCCCTCCTCCCCACTCTTCACCATATCCTCGATGTCCCACTCTTCCTCCTTACCCCATACCCTATCTGTCCCTCCCTTCCCTCTAACCCCCCACCCCCTACCACAGACTCCTCAGAGACCCTGTTAACCATTTAACAGATCTTCACACCTATTGAACAGCTTCCTTTATCAGCTGAACGCTCACCAAGAAGGGGACAAGAGAATGAACATGAAGAAAGTGAGCTTTCAAGGCAATGTACACTAACATAGATAGGGATTAGAAATAAAACAAGGGAACTTGGAGAATGGGCACTAGAAGAAAACTCAGACATAATAGCACTCACAGAAACAAAGCTAACGAAAACTATAACAAATGCAGTGTTTCCACAGGACTACTATGTAGTGAAGAAAGAGAGAGAAGGAAGAGGAGGAGGTGGTGGTTTAGCTCTGCTGATAAGAAAAGCCGGGAGTTTTGAAGAGATGGTTATTCAGGGCTGAGAAGAATAGTGACCAGGAGTCACCTGTTCAGTGACTACATATCAGGTACCATAGCAATTGGAGGACTAATTATAGTAGTAGTCATATATAGCCCCCCTACCAAATGACAGACGACCCAGGCATGAATATGATAGAAACAACATGGCCACCATCAATATAATAGAGAGAGCAGCTTCTGTAGCTAGCAGGAACGGATCAAGACTACTAATCATGAGAGACTTCAACCATGGGAAGATAGCCTGGGAGAACAGAGACCCACATGGAGAGCTAAGCTGTTGGACGTTGGCAACAAGAAACTTTCTAAGCCAACACATCAAGGGACCGACAAGAATGAGAGCAGAGGATGAACCAGCTATGCTTGATCTGATATTTACCCTAAATGAGTCGGATATAAGGGAAGTTAAGTTGGAAGCCCCCTTGGGAATGAGTGATCACAGTGTATTGAGAGGTTAGACTCAGAACCAATATAGAAGCATCTAGAGGAAGTGTTGTTGCTATGGGCCAATAGGCCTTCTGCAGTTACTTCCATTCTTATGTTTTTATACCCATTGGTTCGTGTTCTATCATGTGTAAATGTCAATCACCTCACCTCTAAATTTTTGTACCATATCACCTCACCCAAATGTGAGTATAAGTATGGATGTATTTGTGTGTTTACAGGTTACAGTTGTGTGTGTAAACTAAAGTCTTTGAAAATGTAATAAGTTATTACGAAACGCGTTCAGGCGTCGCATCAGACCATTAATAAAATGAATTTACGTAAATTAGAAAGAAGATTGTGCCCAGCACCGATCCTTGAGGTACTCCACTCGTTACTGTTCGCCAGTCCGTACTTCTCGCCCCTTACCATTACCCTCTGGCTCCTTCCTGTTAGGTAGTTCCTCATCCCATACTAGGGCCTTTCCGCTTACTCCTGCCTGCCTCTCAAGTTTGTAAAGCAGTCTCATATGCGGTACCGTATCAAAGGCCTTTTGGCAGTCAAGAAATATGCAGTCTGCCCAGCCTTCTCTGTCCTGCCTTATTCTTGTTACTTTGTCATAGAATTCTAAAAGGTTTGTTTCGCATGATTTCCCTGTCCAGAACCTATGTTGGTGCTTGTTTACAAATCCAATGCTCTCCAGGTGCTCAACAAGTCTTAGCCTAATTATTCTTTCAAGTATTTTGCAGGGGATGCTTGTCAGTGATACGGGTCTGTAATTAAGTGCCTTCTCCCTATCACCTTTCTTGAAAATCGGTACGACATTTGCCTCCTTTCCAGCAACTGGGCAATTCTCCCGACATAAGTGACTCATTAAAGATCAGTGCCAGAGGCACGCTGAGAGCCTGCACTGCCTCTTTTAGTATCCACGGTGATACTTTGTCTGGTCCAACAGCTTTAGTTGCATCCAAAGTTGTCAACTGTTTCATTACCTCCTCTGCTGTCACCTCTATATCTGATAGTCTTTCATATAGGGTAATCTCTTCTAACAATGGGAGCCACTCAGGCTCGGCTGTGAACACTCCATGGAAACTTGCATTCAGTACCTCGCAGATTTCCTTGTCGCTTTCTGTATATACCCCCTTCTGTTTTCCTCAGTCTTGTCACTTGGTCATTTACCGACATCTTCCTTCTTATATGGCTATGAAGTAATTTAGGTTGCTTTTTCGCTTTGATTGCAATATCATTCTCAAAATTTCTTTCCGACACTCGTCTTATGTTAATGTAATCGTTCCTAGCTCTGTTACATCTAATCCTGTTGTCCTCTGTCCTTTGTCTTCTGTACTTCCTCCACTCCCGCCTGCGTCTCACTTTTGCTTCCTGATACTGTCTATTAAACCATGGGTTATTATATTCCCTCCTGCTTTTTTCCTTTACTGTTGGAATAAATCTCTCTTCGGCCTCCTTGCATTTCCATATGACTAGGTCCATCATATCTTGCACTGTTTTTCCTCTAATTTCTTCCTCTCACTGCACTTCTCCCAGGTAGTCCCTTATCCTTCTGTAGTCCCCCTCTTCTGTAATCAAGTCTCCTTACTCGGACCTCTTGTCCTTTGGTCACAATTTTAAGCTCCATCATGTAGTCAAAGACTAAGACACAATGGTCACTGGCTCCTTGTGGTATTTCATGTTCTAAATGCTCGATGTCTTCTAAATTCTGGGTGAAAACGAGGTCTAATAGACTGGGCATATCCCCTCCTCTTTCCCTAGTGTCTTCCTTCACATGCTGTGTTAGGAAATTCCTGTCAATAACGTCTACCAGCTTCGCTCCCCAGGTCTTCTCCCCGCCATGGGGATTCCTCGTTTCCCAATCTATCTCTCCGTGATTTAGGTCTCCCATGACCAGCAGCTTCGCCTTCATTCTATGCGCTATAGTTGCTGCCCTCTGAAATTCATCTATACATGCCTTGTTCCTATCCTCATACTCCTGCCTGGGCCTTCCACTGTTTGGTGGGGGATTGTAGAGTATCAAGATTACAATCTTCTTCCCATCCACTGTCAGAGTTCCAAGTAAGAGGTGTGTACTCACCTAGTACTCACCTAGTTGTGCTTGCGGGGGTTGAGCTCTGGCTCTTTGGTGCCGGTTTTCAACTGTCAATCAACAGGTGTACAGGTTCATGAGCCTATTGGGCTCTATCATATCTACACTTGAAACTGTGTATGGAGTCAGCCTCCACCACATCACTTCCTAATGCATTCCATTTGTCAACCACTCTGACACTAAAAAAGTTCTTTCTAATATCTCTGTGGCTCATTTGGGCACTCAGTTTCCACCTGTGTCCCCTAGTGCATGTGCCCCTTGTGTTAAACAGCCTGTCTTTATCAACCCGGTCGATTCCCTTGAGGATCTTGAATGTGGTGATCATGTCCCCCCTAACTCTTCTGTCTTCCAACGAAGTGAGGTTTAATTCCCGTAGTCTCTCCTCGTAGCTCATACCTCTCAGCTCGGGTACTAGTCTGGTGGCAAACCTTTGAACCTTTTCCATTTTAGTCTTATGCTTGACTAGATATGGACTCCATGCTGGTGCCGCATGCTCCAGGATCGGTCTGACAAATGTGGTATATAATGTTCTGAAAGATTCCTTACACAAGTTTCTAAAGGACGTTCTTATGTTAGCCAACCTGGCATATGCTGCTGCTGTTATCCTCTTGAAGTATTTCATCTCCCAAGTGATACCTTGTATCTGGTCTCCTGCTTCCTACCCCTATCTTCATTACATTACATTTGCTTGGATTAAACTCTAACAGCCATTTCTTCGACCATTCCTGTAGCTTGTCCAGGTCTTCTTGAAGCTTCAAGCTGTCCTCCTCTGTCTTAATCCTTCTCATAATTTTGGCATCGTCAGCAAACATTGAGAGGAATGAGTCTATACCCTCTGGGAGATCATTTACGTATATCAGAAACAGGATAGGGCCAAGTACAGAGCCCTGTGGGACTCCACTGGTGACTTCACGCCTGTCTGAGGTCTCACTCCTCACTGTAACTCTCAGCTTCCTATTGTTTAGGTACTCCCTTATCCACTGGAGCGCCTTACCAGTTACTCCTGCCTGTTTCTCCAGCTTATGCATCAACCTTTTATGGGGTACTGTGTCAAAGGCTTTAAGACAGTCCAAAAAAATGCAGTCCGCCCACCCTTCTCTTTCTTGTTTAATCTTTGTCACCTGATCGTAGAATTCTATCAATCCTGTAAGGCAAGATTTACCCTCCCTGAACCCATGTTGATGGGTTGTCACGAAGTCTCTTCTCTCCAGATGTGTTACTAGTGTGTGTGTGTGTGTGTGTGTGTGTGTGTGTGTGTGTGTGTGTGTGTGTGTGTGTGTGTGTGTGTGTGTGTGTGTGTGTGTGTGTGTGTGTGTGTGTGTGTGTGTGTGTGTGTGTACTCACCTATTTGTACTCACCTATTTGTGCTTGTGGGGGTTGAGCTTTGGCTCTTTGGTCCCGCCTCTCAACTGTCAATCAACTGGTGTACAGATTCCCGAGCCTACTGGGCTCAATCATATCTATATTTAAAACTGTGTATGGAGTCTGCCTCCACCACATCACTGCCTAATGCATTCCATCCGTTAACTACTCTGACACTGAAAAAGTTCCTTCTAACGTCTCTGTGGCTCATGTGGGTACTCAGTTTCCACCTGTGTCCCCTTGTTCGCGTCCCTACCAGTGTTGAATAGTTTATCCTTGTTTACCCGGTCGATTCCTCTGAGGATTTTGTAGGTTGCGATCATGTCTCCCCTTACTCTTCTGTCTTCCAGTGTCGTAAGATGCATTTCCCGCAGCCTTTCCTCGTAACTCATGCCTCTTAGTTCTGGGACTAGTCTAGTGGCATACCTTTGCACTTTTTCCCGCTTCGTCTTGTGCTTGACAAGGTACGGGCTCCATGTTGGGGCCACATACTCCAGGATTGGTCTTACATATGTGGTGTACAAGATTCTGAATGATTCCTTACACAGGTTCCTGAACGCTGTTCTGATGTTAGCCAGCCTCGCATATGCCGCAGACGTTATTCTTTTTATGTGGGCTTCAGGAGACAGGTTTAGGTGTGAATATCAACTCCTAGATCTTTCTCTCTGTTCGTTTCATTAAGTACTTCATCTCCTATTCTGTATCCATGTATCTGGCCTCCTATTTCCACTGCCTATTTTCATTACTTTGCATTTACTCGGGTTGAACTTCAACAGCCATTTGTTGGACCATTCACTCAGTCTGTCTAGGTCATCTTGTAGCCTCTTACTATCGTCCTCAGTTTCAATCCTCCTCATAATTTTTGCATCATCGGCAAACATTGAGAGAAACGATTCTATACCCTCTGGGAGATCATTTACATATATCAGAAACAGTATAGGTCCAAGGACCGACCCCTGCGGTACTCCACTCGTAACGTCTCGCCAATCTGAGACCTCACCCCTCACACTGACTAGTTGTCTCCTGTTACTTAGGTATTCATGTATCCAACGGAGTACCTTCCCTTTCACTCCAGCCTTCATCTCCAGTTTTTTCACTAGCCTCTTGTGTGGCACTGTATCAAAGGCTTTCTGACAATCCAAAAATATGTAGTCTGCCCACCCTTCTCTTTCTTGCCTTATTTTTGTTGCCTGGTCGTAGAATTCAAGTAACCCTGTGAGGCAGGACCTGCCTTCCCTGAATCCATGTTGATGCTGTGTTACAAAGTTCTTTCGCTCCAGGTGCTCCACTAGCTTTCTTCGCACAATCTTCTCCATCATCTTGCATGGTATGCAAGTTAGGGACACTGGCCTATAATTCAGTGCCTCCTGTCTATCCCCTTTCTTGTATATCAGGGACTACGTTAGCTGCTTTCCAAATTTCTGGCAGTTCCCCTGTTGCCAGTGATTTGTTATACACTATGGAGAGTGGGAGGCACAGTTCTTCTGCTCCTTCCTTTAGTATCCAAGGGGAGATTCCATCTGGGCCTATAGCCTTTGTCACATCCAACTCTAGTAAACACTTCCTTACTTCCCCGCTGGTAATCTCAAACTCTTCCAGTGGTTCCTGATTAGCTATTCCCTCTCTTATCTCTGGGATTTCTCCTTGCTCTAAGGTGAAGACCTCTTGGAATGTCTTATTCAGTTCCTCACACACTTCCTTGTCATTTGTAGTGAATCCTTCCGCCTCTATCCTTAATTTCATAACCTGTTCCTTTACTGTTGTTTTTCTCCTGATGTGGCTATGCAGCAATTTAGGCTGAGTCTTTGCCTTGCTTGCGATGTCATTTTCGTATTGTCTTTCTGCCTCTCTTCTCATCATGACATATTCATTCCTGGCATTCTGGTATCTTTCTCTGCTCTCCAGTGTCCTGTTATTCCTATAATTTCTCTATGCCCTTTAACTTTGCTGCTTAGCTAGCCTACATCTCTGATTAAACCATGGGTTTCTCATCTTCATTTCACTGTTTTCCTTTTGGGCTGGGACAAACTTGTTTGCTGCGTCCTTGCATTTTTGCGTGATGTAGTCCATCATATCTTGGGCCGTCTTTTCCCTGAGCTCTGTTTCTCATAGCTATATCTGTTAGGAATTTTCTTATCTCCTCATAGTTTCCCTTTCGGTATGCTAACCTTTTGGTTTCGGTATCCCTCCTCGAGTTCAGTAGCCCTTCTTCAATCAGGTACTCAAACACCAATACACTGTGGTCGCTCATTCCTAGTGGGGCCTCAAAACCGATTTCTCTTATGTCAGAGTCGTTCAGGGTGAAGACCAGGTCGAGTCTTGCTGGTTCGTCATTTCCTCTCATCCTTGTGGGTTCTCTGACATGCTGGGTTAAGAAGTTTCTAGTCACCACCTCCAGTAGTTTGGCTCTCCACGTATCCTCGCCTTCATGCGGTTCCTTGTTCTCCCAATCAATCCTTCCGTGATTGAAGTCCCCCATGATGAGCAGGTGGGATCTATTTCTACAGGCAGCAGAGGCTGCCCTCTCAATTATAGTGTTAACTGCCATGTTGTTGTTTTCGTACTCTTGACTGGGTCTTCCTGTCATTTGGTGGAGGATTATATATTACTGCTACTACTTATCCTTGGACCTCCCATTGTCATGGTGCCTGCTATGTAGTCTCTGAAACCCTCACAGCCCGGGATATCCATCTCCTTAAAACTCCATTCCTTTCTCATGAGTAGGGCCACTCTCACACACTGTGTGTGTGTACTCACCTAGTTGTACTCACCTAGTTGTGTTTGCGGGGGTTGAGCTCTGGCTCTTTGGTCCCGCCTCTCAACCGTCAATCAAGAGGTGTACAGATTCCTGAGCCTATCGGGCTCTATCATATCTACACTTGAAACTGTGTATGGAGTCAGCCTCCACCACATCTCTTCCTAATGCATTCCCTTTCTCCACCACTCTGACACTAAAAAACTTCTTTCTAATATCTCTGTGGCTCATTTGGGCACTCAGTTTCCACCTGTGTCCCCTTGTACGTGTTCCCCTTGTGTTAAATAGACTGTCTTTATCTACCCTATCAATTCCCTTCAGAATCTTGAATGTGGTGATCATGTCCCCCCTAACTCTTCTGTCTTCCAGCGAAGTGAGGTTTAATTCCCGTAGTCTCTCCTTGTAGCTCATACCTCTCAGCTCGGGTACTAGTCTGGTGGCAAACCTTTGAACCTTTTCCAGTTTAGTCTTATCCTTGACTAGATATGGACTCAATGCTGGGGCTGCATACTCCAGGATTGGCCTGACATATGTGGTATACAAAGTTCTGAATGATTCTTTACACAAGTTTCTGAATGCCGTTCGTATGTTGGCCAGCTTGGCATATGCCGCTGATGTTATCCACTTGATATGTGCTGCAGGAGACAGGTCTGGCGTGATATTAACCCCCAAGTCTTTTTCCTTCTCTGACTTCCTGAAGAATTTCCTCTCCCAGATGATACCTTGTATCTGGCCTCCTGCTCCCTACACCTATCTTCATTACATTACGATTGGTTGGGTTAAACTCTAACAACCATTTGTTCGACCATTCCTTTAGCTTGTCTAGGTCTTCTTGAAGCCTCGAACAGTCCTCTTCTGTTTTAATCCTTCTCATAATTTTAGCATCGTCTGCAAGCATTGAGAGAAATGAATCGACACCTTCTGGGAGATCATTTACATATATCAGAAACAAGATAAGACCGAGTACAGAGCCCTGTAGGACTCCACTGGTGACTTCACGCCAATCGGAGGCCTCACCCCTCACCGTAACTCTCTGCTTCCTATTGCTTAGATACTCCCTTATCCACTGGAGCACCTTACCAGCTACACCTGCCTGTCTCTCCAGCTTATGTACCAGCCTCTTATGCGGTACTGTGTCAAAGGCTTTCCGACAATCCAAGAAAATGCAGTCCGCCCAGCCCTCTCTTTCTTGCTTAATCTTTGTCACCTGATCATAGAATTCTATCAAGCCTGTAAGGCAAGATTTACCCTCCCTGAACCCATGTTGGCGATTTGTCACGAAGTCCCTTCTCTCCAGATGTGTTACCAGGTTTTTTTTCTCACGATCTTCTCTATCACCTTGCATGGTATACAAGTCAAGGACACTGGCCTGTAGTTAAGTGCCTCTTGCCTGTCGCCCTTTTTGTATATTGGGACCACATTCGCCGTCTTCCATATTTCTGGTAGGTCTCCCGTCTCCAGTGACTTACTATACACTATGGAGAGTGGCAAGCAAAGTGCCTCTACACACTCTTTCAGTATCCATGGTGAGATCCCATCTGGACCAACAGCCTTTCTAACATCCAGATCCAGCAGGTGTCTCTTGACCTCCTCTCTCGTAATTTCGAACTCTTCCAAGGCCGCCTGGTTTACCTCCCTTTCTCCTAGCACAGTGACCTCACCCTGTTCTATTATGAAGACCTCTTGGAACCTCTTGTTGAGTTCTTCACACACCTCTCTGTCATTCTCTGTATACCTGTCCTCGCCTGTTCGAAGTTTCAATACCTGTTCTTTCACTGTTGTTTTCCTTCTGATGTGACTGTGGAGTAGCTTTGGTTCGGTCTTGGCTTTGTTTGCTATACCATTTTCAATTTTTTTTTTTTTTTTTTTTTTTTTTTTTTTTTTTTTTTGTGTGTGTGTGTGTGTGTGTGTGTGTGTGTGTGTGTGTGTGTGTGTGTGTGTGTGTGTGTGTGTGTGTGTGTGTGTATACTCACCTAGTTGTACTCACCTAATTGTGCTTGCTGGAGTTGAGCTCTGGCTCTCTGGTCCCACCTCTCAACTGTCAATCAACTGATGTACAGATTCCTGAGCCTACTGGGCTCCATCATATCTACATTTTAAACTGTGTATGGAGTCAGCCTCCACCACATCACTTCCTAATGCATTCCATTTACTAACTACTCTGACACTGAAAAAGTTCTTTCTAATGTCTCAGTGGCTCATTTGGGTACTCAGCTTCCACCTGTGTCCCCTTGTGCGTGTGCCACCCGTGTTAAATAATCCATCCTTGTCCACCCTGTCAATTCCCCTGAGAATTTTGTATGTGGTGATCATGTCTCCCCTAGCTCTTCTGTCATCCAGCGACATGAGAGACTCATAACTCATGCCTCTTAGTTCTGGGACTAGTCTAGTGGCATACCTCTGAACTTTTTCCAGCTTCGTCTTGTACTTTACAAGGTACGGGCTCCATTCTGGGGCTGCATACCTCAGGATTGGTCTTACATATGTGCTATACAACTTTCTGAAGGATTTCTCACACAGGTTTCTGAAGGCAGTTCTGATGTTAGCCCGCCTCGCATATGCCGCCGATGTTAGTCTTTTTATGTGGGTTTCAGGAAACAGGTTTGGTGTGATATTAACTCCTAGATCTTTTTCTCTGTTCGTTTCATGAAAGACTTCATCACCCATTCAGTATCCTGTGTCTGGCCTTCTGTTTCCACCACCTAGTTTCATTACCTTACATTTACTCGGGTTGAACTTTAGTAGCCATTTGTTGGACCATTCCTTCAGCTTGTCTAGGTCATCTTCTAGCCTCATACTATCTTCTTATGTCTTAATCCTCCTCATATTTGTTGCATCCTCAACAAATAATGAGAGGAACGATTCTATACCCTCTGGGAGATCATTTACATATATCAGAAACAGTATAGGTCCAAGGATTGAACCCTGCGGGACTCCACTGGTGACGTCTCGCCACACCGAGACCTCACCCCTCACAGTGACTCACTGTCTTTTGTTGCTTAGGTATTTCCTTATCCAATGGAGTACCTTTCCTTTCACTCCTGCCTGCACCTCCAGCTTTTCCAGTAGCCTCTTGTGTGGTACTGTGTCAAAGGCTTTCTGGCAATCCAAAAATATGCAGTCTGTCCAGCCCTCTTTTTCTTGCCTCGTCGTAGAATTCAATTAATCCTGTGAGGCAGGTCTTGCGATCCCTGAACCGATGTTGATGCTGTGTTACAAAGTTCTTTCGCTCCAGATGTTCCACTAGCTTTTTTCGCACAATCTTCTCCATCAGCTTGCATGGTATGTAGGTTAGGGACACTGGCCTATAGTTCAGTGCCTCCTGTCTATCCCTCTTCTTGTATATCGGGACAACATACAGGAAACAGGTTCACCTGTTTCCAGTGATTTGTTATACACCATGGAGATTGGCAAGCACAGTGTTTCTGATCTTTCCATTAGTATCCATGTTGAGATTCCATCTGGGCCTATAGCCTTTGTCACATCCAACTCTAGCAAAAGTTTCCTTGCCTCCCCACTGGTAATCCCAAACTTCTCTAGTGGTGCCTGGTTTACTATTCTTTCTCTTATGTCTGGAACTTCTCCTTACTCTAATGTGAAGACATCCTGGAATTTTTTATTTAATTTCTCACACACTTTCTTGTCGTCTGTACTGAATCTGTCTGTCCCTATCCTCAGTTGCAATACCTGTTCCTTCACTGTTGTTTTTCTCCTGATTTGGCTATGCAGCAATTTAGGTTGAGTCTTTACCTTGCTTTCGAAGTCATTTTCGTATTGCCCTTCTGCCTCTCTTCTCAACCTGACATATTCATTCCTGGCACTCTGGTATCTTTCTCTGCTCTCAAGTGTCCTGTTATTTCTATAGTTTCTCCACGCCTTTTTACTTTGTTGCGTTGCTAGCTTACATCCCTGATTAAACCATTGGCTTCTCATCTGCATTTTTTTTTCTTTTGGACTGGGACCAACTTGTCAGCTGCCTCCTTACACTTCTGCGTGATGTAGTCCATCATGTCTTGGGCCGTCTTTCCCCTGTGCTCTATTTACCATGTTATATCTGTTAGGAATGTTCTTATCGCCTCATAGTTTCCCTTTCGAAATGACAGCCTTTTGTTTTCCGTTCCCCTCCTCGAGTTCCTTAACCTTTCTTCAACCAGATACTCAAACGTTAGTACACTGTGAATTATCGCTCATTACCACGGGCGGTTCGAAACCAATTTCCCTTAAGTCAGAGTCGTTCAGAATAAAGACTAGGTCGAGTTTCGCGGGTTCATCGTTGCCTTTCATTCTTGTGGGTTCCGTGACATGCTGGCTTAAAAAGTTTTCTGTCGCCACCTCCAATAGTTTAGCTCTCCAAGTTTCCACTCCTCCATGTGGTTCCTTGTTCTTCCAGTCTATCCTTCCGTGGTTGAAGTCCCCCATGATGAGCAGATGGGGTCTATTTCTACAGGCAGTTAATTACACTCTCAATTATAGTGTTAACTGCCATATTGTTGTTGTCATACTCTTGCCTGGGACTTCTGTCATTGGGTGGAGGGTTATATATCACTGCTACTCTATTCCTGGTCCTCCTATTGTCATGGTGCCTGTTATGTAGTCTCTGAACTCCTCGCAGCTCGGTATGTGTGTGTGTGTGTGTGTGTGTGTGTGTGTGTGTGTGTGTGTGTGTGTGTGTGTGTGTGTGTGTGTGTGTGTGTGTGTGTGTGTGTGCGTGTGTGTGTACTCACCTAGTTGTACTCACCTAGTTGTGTCTGCAGGATCGAGCATTGACTCTTGGATCCCGCCTTTCGAGCATCGGTTGTTTACAGCAATGACTCCTGTCCCATTTCCCTATCATACCTGGTTTTAAAATTATGAATAGTATTTGCTTCCACAACCTGTTCCTGAAGTGCATTCCATTTTCCCACTACTCTCACGCTAAAAGAAAACTTCCTAACATCTCTGTGACTCATCTGAGTTTCAAGCTTCCATCCATGTCCCCTCGTTCTGTTACTATTCCGTGTGAACATTTCGTCTATGTCCACTCTGTCAATCCCTCTGAGTATCTTATACGTTCCTATCATGTCCCCCCTCTCCTTTCTTCTTTCTAGTGTCGTAAGGCACAGTTCCCTCAGGCGCTCCTCATACCCCATCCCTCGTAGCTCTGGGACGAGTCTCGTTGCAAACCTCTGAACCTTTTCCAGTTTCATTAAATGCTTCTTCAGATGGGGACTCCATGATGAGGCGGCATACTCTAAGACTGGCCTTACGTAGGCAGTGCAAAGGGCCCTAAATGCCTCCTTACTTAGGTTTCTGAATGATGTTCTAACTTTTGCCAGTGTAGAGTACGCTGCTGTCGTTATCCTATTTATATGTGCCTCAGGAGATAGATTAGGTGTTACGTCCACCCCCAGGTCTCTTTCACGCGTCGTTACAGGTAGGCTGTTCCCCTTCATTGTGTACTGTCCCTTTGGTCTCCTATCTCCTAGTCCCATTTCCATAACTTTACATTTGCTCGTGTTGAATTCCAGTAGCCATTTCTCTGACCATCTCTGCAACCTGTATGCGTGTGTGTGTATATCACCGTGTACTATTACCCAGCAACAGCTCCAAAAGTGCACACAACATGCAAATCAGAATAAAATATTTGTTGGGTAATTCAGCGTTCAAAAAGCTCTCTTACAGACAGAGTTGCCTAGTATGAATAATTATGTGACAGAATCATTAATGTTGTCTCGTTTATAAACGTTCAGTAGTGCCAAAAACAGTATGTTTTATTGTGTGTTAATCACGTACCAAAAATAAAAAATAAATAAGCTAATAAATCATTGCATATGTCAGCAAGTGCATTGGGTATAACCAAGTTTTGTAAACAAAAGCATTGCTCATAGCCAGAACAAAAAAATATTCAAACACAATTTTTAATTTTTAAACGTGTATATCACTGTGTGTGTTCCCTACAATACTTCGGTCATATTGTGTATTGCAGATGAACCGAAAACACCAATTTCAATTTGATTTAATATGTAAATTCTTATTTGACATTTGTAAACAGCTGGTCTAGCTAGCCATAACCTAGACTCGCTTACACAAGAACATTATGTGAGCCATTAGACATGTAACATCCTTAGTGTATAGATTTTATTGTGGATTAGATTACTTGAAAATATCCTCGGTGATTTATTAATTATCTTATATAGAAGTTGTGAGATTTTTTTCTACGCCTACCTCCCTTAGGAGGTGGACTACAAGTTTAAAGTCTGCTCACGGCAGTTCAGCAAGAGTCCAGTAGAAAAAGGAAAAGCGGGAGCAAACCGCCAGGCCTCCACCACCAAGGGTGAAAACCTGTCCACAATAGGCCGCTGGCTCCTCCTAGTTAAACAGGACGTTAAAACTAATAAAGGGTAACCGACGGGTTCTCACAATCAAATATTTATATTTGATGTGGTGCTATGAATTGGAATTCGAATTCCCAAGAACAGCCGCCTTATCAAGATCACATCAACATTTAATCGTAATATGCAGAAATATGGTGGAATAATATGGTTGAAGGGTTGACATCAAAGACCGTTTTCTATAACATAACAATTTATTAATAACAAGAGACTAACTACTACATTACCGAGTTTACGTTACGTTAATGTCCATCCAGTGGCACGATAACAAACAGCTAAATAGCAACCCTTGCTGTGAGGCTGCATACTGAACTAACCTGAACACAGGTGTGCCCACTGATGACGCAATATTGCAAATCAAAGAAAAATATCACAGACTAAGTTACACCACAGCGAATAGTTACGTTATTGTACATCAAGTGGCATTTGCAACACAGCTATTCAACAGCCCCTCGAGAAGTGACAGCAGGCTCCATCTTGCTGACACTTCGGGCTGACAACATGAACTAACTGAACAAATGAAGGATATCCACTGAAGACACAAGCAGGCAATCAATAGTGTCTCGGTTTCCCTGACAGCTACGATAATCACAAGCTTAAGGATCCTCCCGCCCCCCAGGAGAGACCCACGTAACTAGGCGGGTAGTCCAACAGTGACCCCCCCCCTATCACAACCCAGTGTGAACACTCTTTGCAACTCCCTACAAAAAGTTGCCCTGTAATTAGTAACAAAGACAGGCCAGGTGGGATTCTGGGACACAGCTCCACAAATTCCTAGATTACTCTACTCTCGTCACCAGACGACAACCAAAAGAAATTGCCTTAAGTGATTAATTACGTTAATTGACTGATCGCAGCAGTCAGCAACAAAGTACTACGGTAATCACAAACAATTGTCTCCCACTAGACAACAACATGATGATACTCTACGTTAATCATTAACACTTGTCTCTCTTGTTAACAATAACTCAAACTTATATTACATCACACTTGACTCCCAGCAAGTATTCAGTGAGTAATTCTCAATTAAGGTCAAACGGACCACTAATTACATCCCCATTGAGTTACGTTAACTAAGCCTACCCTAACTTGGTAGCTTCTCAACAGTCTGTGTCAAAAAATTACTAGTGAGTGTTAATTACCCTAATTAACTCCTAGTAATTAATTAACTGTCACCAGGACCGATAATTAATCATCCATAAATACGTCTCACTCCGCACTGCCTAAGCAGGTCTCATCAAACACTGTGAATTCACGGGAAAGGAGTTAATTATCCCTAATTAACAAGATGTGCCACTAATCCACTGTCCTCAGACAGGATATGATTAATACAACGATTTATGCTAGCTCCATGACCTCGCTTTACCGGGTCATCGGAGCTCTCAGATGTTAATTACTCCACTAATTAACATGAGCCACTAATTGCTATACCCCAGAAAGGTAATTAGTCTCGAGCAAATTACGTTAACACAAATACTGACAGACTCTGACAGATCCTCTCCCACTATCTGAATTCATGAGGAGAAGGCTAATTACATAATTAGCTAGAGTGGTCAATTAGTTGTCACACGGACAATTAATTGCTCCCGAGACGTATCTCACTCAAGCTCAACACTGTTCTCTCTCATAACAGCCCTCACTCACTCAACAATAAGTGTGCACCCCTTATCCAGTTTATTCCCCAATTATTAACTCACTGAATCTTTAAGTCCTCAACACAACTTAAAGAAACAAAGTAACCCCAGTGTTACATAGGTCACACTACAATGGCATGCAACAACACAAATGCACTGCCCACATACGGTTGCGGCTACTGCAACTCGTTAATTACTGTGCCCACACAGTAATGACACACGGTTGTGCAACACACAAGAGTATACCAATATTACTGCCCCCTCTTTTTCTTGCAACCGTTGCAAAGGACTACTGTGAACACACTCTTACCTCAGCAAGGCAATTAACCCATCAATTAATTGCCTGCTCTCATTAAGCACTGTGAATTCCCCTGAATAATCCTAGAGGTCCCTTAAACCCTCAACACAGCTCCTAGGGCAGCAATATCGCATAACTGATAACAACACTGCACAAACCTGCAACATAATGATGCCGTGAGCATATCCCACATGCTAATGACATCATTAGGCAATCAGTCAGCAATCACATCTACTGACTCACCACACAACACAGTACATAAACATGCAAATGAACACATAGAAATTGCATTCACATAATCAATGAAAATTATATCATCAGGTAAATGTATCTCTAACTACACAGACCTCAGGGGTACCCACTGACATCCCTGCAACCTGGCCTGCCTACCTCTAATGATACAATTATATACGGTACTCTGTGGCATTAATCCAGTCTGAACGATTATATAGAATCGACAGGCTGGATCACTTAAATGGTAAATCTCTATACTGACCGGTTACATACTCGAGTCAGTCTACACACTTATATACATCATGATACTACAGTGTGGTCCCGTGTACAACATCTATCTCCAGGTACCGCCCTACCAGTCACCTGGACGTGCTACAGACAGCTGTCTCTCAGCTGCTTCCCTAGCCTGGCGAGGCTCTGAGACAACTCCTACCGGAAATTTCCACCGGTACTCATCACACTGTACACAATGATAAATTTTACTCACGTCTAACCTCCTCATTTTTACTCATTTACCAAGGAGGTGGCCAAGGCATGTGGCCACAGCGTGGCCCACAGCGCCCCTCCCGAGCTGAGAGGGGGGGGGTAGCCGGCGCGAGCGAGCGGGTGGTCGGGCCATGCGGCCGAACGGCCTGGGGTGGCCTGGGGGTGGCCCCCGGGCATACACACGTGGTTGAGGAATCACCAACAACTCCAGCAAACCAGAGCCTGCCTTGCTCTACACTGGGGTGACAATGGCCGGCGGCGTCCCCACACTGACGCCGTCTGGCGGAATTCAAAGTCCCACAGGGGCCTGTAATCTCACCACAATTACACTAGGAGGCCCTGTACATGCTCCACCAATTGTCATCAACACTAGACAGGTTATTTGAACCACCTGTTACCCCATGAGGCTCTGCCAGCTGCCTCATGGGTGCCCAGTGTCTCTGAGGCTATTTTACTGGTCCTTCCGTACCTCGTCGGCCCTCAAATTTCACGAAAATTGGGCCTAGACACAACCCGGGATGGTAGGAGTGCCATCCCTGCTAGACAACACGGTAAAGTCCGCGATTAACGGGGTGGAGGGGGAAAACTCCCCCCCTCCACCCAGACACGTCCTCGTCCACCTGCTACCCTGCTCAGACTGACGATTTCCTGGGCTAAGGAAACTCAAAATGCCCATACCTCCTCCCCTGCTTTGTCTTGACCAATCAGCACGAAGCCGGCACTGTTCCCTCGTACCGCTACCAATCACCGCCTCACTCACCCTCAAGCGTCCTGTGACGTCACAAGGAGGGGGAGGCCTAAAGACAAGGCGCAATGTCTCACATGTTGGGGGGGGGGGCAACGTTCACCCCACTCTCTCCCCCCCCCCCCACCTCTAACGGTTTTAGTCAAGTATCCTCTCATACCACTACACTCTCCCCTCCTCATCCTATTTCACAGAAACAGGAAAATCTCTGCAATTCTCTCTACAGAGCACTCACAGACTTCTGACTACTCACAAATGATAGTCCATAACATAAGCTTTCATTCAACACCCCACAAGTATATGTTAGTTTGAAAGCTTCAGTTTCTACGAGTCCCTAGAGCGACTAGCCTAATCTAGAAACTAGGAAAACTAGCTGAGGAAATCTAGATTCCCTCACATAGAATACAGCACATAGCAATTATTCCATGTAGACTCCCTGGGAATAAGGACTCTAGTGGATCATGTGCTTTATCTAGTCAAGAGTTGTAGCGTTACTGACTTTGACACAAACCACAAAAAAAATTAATTATTTTATAGAGAAAATTTTGAACTGTGTTGGAGATTCACACACAAAACTGAAAGAAGACAAACAAACCCAACATAACAAGATCAACTAGTCATCAAGGTCAAACAAACCCCTCATGGCTGGATCAAATGATAATTAAAGACAAGTTGTATATTATGTTATATATTCTTTATTCTTAGGGTTCCAAGAGGTTGTCATAGCCAGAGGGTGGTAATGGGGGACGAGCTCCCACGACCTATAAAACGCTCCTATACTGCATGCGTCTCAAATAGCCTCGGACAATCAAGTCCAACTCCTGACCTGCACGGGTGGCTTAGTCTTTAAGTCCTGCGGAACTGCTTTTACTGACAGGAGAAGGGGCGAGGGCGTGCCTCTGGCGCCTTAAAACCAGCTGCTCCGGGTAGATGGGACTTGATAGCCTGGGGAAGGCCGCCCATCTAGGGGAAGGAAAACCCTGATTTTAAACCTCCGCTACCTTGCGGCCATACCCTTTTTTGGGGAAAGGCTTCAGGAGTCAACCTCGAGGAAAAATCCGAAGTTAGTGTCCCGAAGGCAGTTCGTTGTTGACGTCGACCTCGTTCTGGCAGCTCCTGCGACGCTCCTGGAACCATGTGTATTGGCATTTGCTTTTCTATTGGATAATTTCAGCAACGTGGAGAGGGGGGACCTGCTGCATGGTTAACAGCTTCTCCTCCATATCTACCTACCCAGGCTTTGCGCCCTGGAGAGGACACTACAGCTTCGCCTCACAGCGTCGAACCAACACGGGAAGCGACAGTCTACCGGTTTTAAGTCTTCTGCTTGATTGGCGAAGAGTGTGACACCAGGAGTTGCTTCTGACGGTGGGAGGGGCCATCGCGCCATACTGGGCAGCTACCGCCCGCCTCAAGCTGGGCAAACCCCAGCCAATAAGGTGTTGTCTCGCCACGGTCCGTTAACCTCACTGGGTACGTGGGGTTTAGGGTGAAAACCGACAAGCGGCCCGACAACTTTGCACCAAGCAATAACAAACCTAAGAAGAAAATATCAACTGCCTTAAAGCTGGGCACATGGAACGTCAGAACACTGACACTAGGTTTCTCTGGCGACCTGCAAGAAATCAATGACGCCTGAAAAACAGCAATCATCGATAGGGAGCTGAGCAAGCTGCAGATGGATATTGTTGCTCTCCAAGAGACCAGGCTCCCTGGATCAGGATCTGTGAGAGAGAGGACCTTCTCTTTCTTCTGGCAAGGAAAACCACTTGATAAGACCAGAGAACATGGTTATCTTGAGGTTATCTTGAGTTGATTTTGGGGCTTTTTAGTGTCCCCACGGCCCGGTCCTCGACCAGGCCTCCACCCCCAGGAAGCAGCCCGTGACAGCTGACTAACACCCAGGTACCTATTTTACTGCTAGGTAACAGGGGAATAGGGTGAAAGAAACTCTGCCCATTGTTTCTCGCCGGTGCCTGGGATCGAACCCAGGACCACAGGATCACAAGTCAAGCATGCTGTCCGCTCGGCCGACTGGCTCCCTGTGGGATTGTGGTGGTGATGTGGGATTTGCCGTCAGGAATGCACTGTTGGTACACATTATGCCACCGATCGGGGAAACCGAACGAATTCTGTCTCTGCAACTGCACTCCCAAACAGGACCAGGCAATGTAATTAGTGCATATGCACCAACCCTGACTTCTCCAGCAGAGGCAAAGGAAAAATTCTACGATGACCTCAACAGAGTCATAGCGAGAATCCCTGTAAAGGAGCCACTGTTCATTCTCGGCGACTTCAACGCCAGAGTGGGTGCCGAGCACAACATTTGGCCCACTTGTCTGGGTCAATTCGGCATAGGGAGGATGAATGAGAACGGGCAACGTCTGCTAGAACTCTGCTGCCTTCATGGTTTCTGTGTCACCAACACGTCCTTCAGCACAAAGCCTCAACACCGAGTATCTTGGAGACACCCCAGATCCAAGCACTGGCACCAGCTTGACCTGATTCTCACCAGGCGTGCAAGTCTACCCAGCATCAAGATTACGCATAGCTACCAGAGTGCTGTCTGTGACACCGACCACTCCCTGGTATGTAGCAGGGTCAAGATGCAACCAAAGAAGATTCATCACTCGAAAAAGTCGGGCAGACCTCGCATCGACACCACAAAGACCCGCAACCAGACAAAGGTGGAAGATTTTGCACGCGTGCTCGAGGAAGCTCTCCCTGGCCCAGCTGGGGTCACTGCCTGTAAAAGATGGGAGCACTTCAGAGACGCTGTGTTCAACGCTGTCATTTCCACCTTTGGCAAGAAGACCAGCAGGTCGGCAGACTGGTTCGAGGCTCACTCGGAAGAGATGACACCTGTCATCGAAGAGAAGAGAAAAACCTTGGCAGCCTACAAAGCCTGCCCACGTCAGCGCAACTTACAGATCCTTTGGGCTGTCCGCTGCAAAGTGCAGCAGAGCACCAGGTATTATGGACCCGAGTCCAGCGTCGGAGCACGGAGCAGTGACGACAGCGCCATCTGTGAGTCCGCTCCCGAAACCCACTCCAAATGGACGACGCCATCTAGTGGTGACAGGATAGGCCAGCAATAAGTGTTGGATTCCTGTCCTAGTCGACTCCCGACATAGCCGCTGCTGACCTCTGGTTATCTTCTTGAGGTTATCTTGAGATGATTTCGGGGCTTTAGTGTCCCCGCGGCCCGGTCCTCGACCAGGCCTCCACCCCCAGGAAGCAGCCCGTGACAGCTGACTAACACCCAGGTACCTATTTTACTGCTAGGTAACAGGGGCATAGGGTGAAAGAAACTCAGCCCATTGTTTCTCGCCGGCGCCCGGGATCGAACCCGGGACCACAGGATCACAAGTCCAGTGTGCTGTCCGCTCGGCCGACCAGCTCCGAGACGTGGTGAGACGGTCCTTAGACAGTGAACACCATCTATGGAGTGAAGAGGTGGACGTTTCTGTCTAAGCTTGTGAGTGAAGCGTCCCAGTATTAATTGCGTGTCTGATTGCAGAGTCGACTTGGGACTGCTGTATTGGACGATGGACCAGTCTACCCAAGGCAGCCAAGGTCTCTTCACGAGTCTGCTTTGAAGAAGCTGTGAGCCACCCCCGGACGAACTCTGTTGAGAGTGTAATAGCCTGCCTGAGGCGTGGCAGGGTCAGGAATCGCCTTATCCGGGGCTGGCTGGTGGAAGAGACTAGGCACTGTGGTGCTTAATGAGGAGAGTGATCAGCGGGTCACACGAGGCTCCTGCCTAGGGCTCGTAACCCTAGTATTAGTTGTGGAGTGGCCTGACAGCGAGGCTGATCGGTACTTGCCAGCTACAGGCTGGATTGTGGTTGAAGGCCTCCACAACGAAGCACCCAGTGGGACTGTGATTTGGCTGGCCTGTGGCCAGGGTAGATTCGTCGTAGAGTTATCATGGATTCAGCATGAGCCACGGAAGCTGAGACCAGGGCTACCTAGAAGAAGCATCGCCGAGTGTTGATGGTCTTCAGAGAGGGAGACCTCATTGTACATTGTGTAGTAATAATTCCCTTTTATGACTTTAAATTATGGTGGTGGAAATATATATATAAATTGGAATATTTGTATCCCTCCCCCTTTAGCTTTGACTTGCATCACGGAACACACCCCTTGAAAGCCTCTACTAACTTGGGGCCGGATTCCCAAACCTCTAATAACATCAGAGAAGAACCCGGTTGCGTCCCAGTAGGGCCGTAACACCAGGCGATGTGCCAACATCTATTGACTCCAGCTCTGCTCCCAGATGCAGACTGCAGCGGATACAGGCAATGTAAGGGGAATGTATGACAGCATCAAGCAGTCCCTCGGCCCAATCCAGAGAAAGACCGCTCCTCTGAAATCTGCCACTGGCGAGGTGATTCAGGACCAGACACTGCAGCTGAAGCGCTGGGTCGAGCACTACTCTGAGCTACACGCCAGGGACAATGTGGTCACTGAAGACGCCCTGAGCGCCATTGAGTGTCTGCTTGTGCTAATGGAGCTCGACAGCGAACCGACCCTCGAAGAATTCAGCGATGTCTGGTAAAGCTCCTGGCAAAGATGGCATTCCTGCTGAGACTGTGAAGTGCTGCAGAGGAAGCCTGCTCATGGAGCTGCATGAAATTCTCTGCCTCTGCTGGGAAGAAGGAGAGGTGCCACAGGACATGAGGGATGCCAACATCGTCACGCTGTATAAGAATAAAGGTGACAAGGGTGACTGCAACAACTACTGTGGAATCTCCCTCCTCAGTATTGTCAGAAAGCTGTTTGCTCGAGTCGCATTGAAGAGGCTCCAAGTACTTGCAGAGAGAGTCTATCCAGAGTCACAATGCAGATTTAGAGCTGACAGGTCCACCATCGACATGGTATTTTCCCTCAGACAATTGCAGGAGAAATGCAGGGAACAGAAGCAGCCACTCTTTGTAGCCTTCATAGATCTGACGAAGGCCTTCGACCTCGTCAGCAGGGATGGCCTGTTAAAGATCCTCCCCAAGATCGGATGCCCACCCAGGCTCCTCATCTTAATCAGATCTTTCTATGAGAACATGAGGGTCACCGTGGTCTTTGATGGCCTAACATCAGACGCCTTTGACATCCGAAGTTAGAGTAAAGCGTACTGGCTCCAACCCTATTCGGGACTTTCTTCGCAGTTATGCTGCAGCACGTCTTCGGATCTGTCACGGAAGGCATTTACCTCCTGACCAGGTTGGATGGAAAGCTCTTTAACCTCACCAGGCTGAGAGCTAAGACGAAGGTTCGGCTGAGGTGTCTGCGTGACTTCCTTTTTGCTGACGACGCAGCAGTCACTGCCCACTCAGCCGAAGACCTCCAACTCTCATGACCCGCTTCAGCGAGGCCTCTCAGGCTTTCGGTCTCACCATCAGCCTGAAGAAAACACAAGTCATGGGACAATGAGTGGACTCCCCACCTGACATCGGCATCTCCGATTCCAAAATGGATGTCGTTCAAGACTTTGTGTACCTGGGCTCCACAATCTCTGAGTCCCTCTCTCTTGATACGGAGCTAAACAAACGCATCGGTAAGGCATCTACTACCATGTCCAGACTGACAAAGAGAGTGTGGGCCAACAATAGGCTGAATGAGTATACTAAGATTCAGGTTTACAGAGCCTGTGAGCACTCTCCTTTATGGCAGTGAGTTTTGGACACTCCGCGCCCGTCAGGAAAGACAGCTGAATTCCTACCACATGCGCTGCCTTCGACACATCTTGGACATCACCTGGCAGGACAAGGTGACAAACAACAACGTCTAGGGGAGAGCAAGAATCACCAGCATGTACACAATGCTGAAACAGACGAATGCGTTGGCTCGGGCACGTTGTGCGAATGGGCGACAGCAGGATCCCCAATGACCTCCTGTACGGAGAGCTGATGCAGGGAAAGCGTCCAACAGGCAAGCCCCAGCTACGGTACAAAGACGTATGCAAGAGGGACCTGAAAGCCATGGACGTCAGTCTTGCTATATGGGAGACACTGGCTGCAGACCGTTCAGCCTGGGGGCAGTCTGTTCAAAGAGGTCTCTCCAAGTTCGAGGAGTCACTTGCCAAGGAATCGGAGGCAAAGAGACAGAGAAGGAAAGCCGTTAGCCAGGAAGATAGACCAGAATCGGACTTCGTTTGTGCTCGGTGTGGGATGGACTGCCACTCTCGGATTAGCCTCATCAGTCACACCAGACGCTGTACCATTATTGACAACTAGGGCGCAACTCCATAGTCTCCCGAGACTGAAGGATGCCTACAACTATTCTTAGTTATGAACCAGCTAAAATCCTGAGCATCATAATTTGAAAAAAGTGAAAAAAGCAGAAAATTGAGACTTATTATATATATTATTAATACTAGCTGTACCCGGCCACGTGTTGCTGTGGCTCAGCAACATGTGCACATTGCTGAGCCACAGCAACCCTCCCCCGTTTCCCCATCCTCCCCACCATTCCCTCCTCCCCCATCCCCTCATCTTCCCAACCATTCCCCAACATAAAAAACACAGTTTAAAAAAATGGTTCTACAGTTCACATTTTTGCCGTCTATATAGTAGGTATATAAAGTCACACGCATATTTGAATGCAAAGGTGTGTCAAAATTTTAAAGCAATTTAAAGCAATGCAACAAATACTCTGAGAGAGAACTCTATCAACATCAGAGGCCCGAGACTGTTCAACACGCATCCACTTCACATAAGAGGCATAACTGGCCGACCCCTCACAGTGTTCAAGAGAGAACTGGATAAGCACCTCCAAAGGATACCTGATCAACCAGGCTGTGACTCATACGTCAGGCTGCGAGCAGCTGCGTCTAACAGCCTGGTTGATCTGTCCAGCAACCAGGAGGCCTGGTCGACGACCGGGCCGCGGGGACGCTGAGCCCTGGAAGAACCTCAAGGTAATCGATGAAGAATTTTCGGAGATTTCCCTCGCATAAAAAACACACACAACGTTTGTTGCGTCTATATCCAACAGATGGTGTTGTTTAAAAAAAAAAAAACATGTTTTTACCTGTCACAGGTGTGGCATCTATATAGTAGGTGTATAATATAGTTTTAATTACAGCAGGTAGTTATTGGAAATGTAATGATGAGTCGTAGAGCAGAGAGCTCCAGCGAGGACTTGCATGTGTGACGACGGCGCTCCTTTTGTTTTAGATTCAGCTACTTGGAACAAAAGTTTCAAGTAGCACGGGCTACTTCAAGTGAGCCCTTGGTGGACTTACGTAGCACAGGAGCGTGGCTGTAACTGACGGCGCTCCGTTGTGGATGGCTTATGTTCCAGGCAGTTCTCCAGACTTGCCAAGTGCCCCATCATCTTCCTGGTAACTTCAGCTCTCCTGAGTGACTCACATCACACTTGGCAAGAAGTATCAAGTGTAATTAGTGCACATAGGATTAGTGTCGAACATCTTGGCATGAGGGACTCTTAGGGATCAATTATTAGTAATTAGGCACTGCAGGCATCTAATTGGCTGTAATGGAGCTTCTGAGAACCTTGAAGCAACGTTATTTCTCTTAATATTGTTAATAAAATATTATTGGTAGAGTAAAATGGAAAACATAACATCAGTTTACAAGTGACCTGAGTGGTACATTACCTGAGTGGTACGAGACCTGAGTATTCACATATTTGTGCTTGCGGGGGTTGAGCTTTGGCTCTTTGGTCCCGCCTCTCAACCGTCAATTAACTGGTGTACAGATTCCTGAGCCTATTGGGCTCTATCATATCTACATTTGAAACTGTGTGTGGAGTCAGCCTCCACCACATCACTGCCTAATGCATTCCATCCGTTAACTACTCTGACACTGAAAAAGTTCCTTCTAACGTCACTGTGGCTCATGTGGGTACTCAGCTTCCACCTGTGTCCCCTTGTTCGCATCTCACCAGTGTTGAATAGTTTATCCTTGTTTACCCGGTCGATTCCTCTGAGGATTTTGTAAGTTGTGATCATGTCTCCCCCTTACTCTTCTGTCTTCCAGTGTCGTAAGGTGTATTTCCCGCAGCCTTTCCTCGTAACTCATGCCTCTTAGTTCTGGGACTAGTCTAGTGGCATACCTTTGGACTTTTTCCAGCTTCGTCTTGTGCTTGACAAGGTACGGGCTCCATGCTGGGGCCGCATACTCCAGGATTGGTCTTACATATGTGGTGTACAAGATTTTGAATGATTCCTTACACAGGTTCCTGAACGCTGTTCTGATGTTAGCCAGCCTCGCATATGCGGCGGACGTAATTATTTTTATGTGGGCTTCAGGAGACAGGTTTGGTGTGATATCAACTCCTAGATCTTTCTCTCTGTCCGTTTCATTAAGTACTTCATCTCCTATTCTGTATCCTGTGTCTCGCCTCCTGATTCCACTGCCTAATTTCATTACTTTGCATTTACTCGGGTTGAACTTCAACAGCCATATGTTGGACCATTCACTCAGTCTGTCTAGGTCATCTTGTAGCCTCCTACTATCGTCCTCAGTTTCAATCCTCCTCATAATTTTTGCCTCATTGGCAAACATTGAGAGAAACGATTCTATACCCACTGGGAGATCATTTACATATATCAGAAACAGTACAGGTCCAATGACTGACCCCTGCGGGACTCCACTCGTAACGTCTCACCAATCTGAGACCTCACCCCTCAAACAGACTCGTTGTTTCCTGTTGCTTAGGTACTCCTTTATCCAATGGAGTACCTTCCCTTTCACTCCAGCTTTTTCACTTGCCACTTATGTGGCACTGTATCAAAGGCTTTCTGACAATCCAAAAATATGCAGTCTGCCCACCCTTCTCTTTCTTGCCTTATTTGTGTTGCCTGGTCGTAGAATTCAAATAACCCTGTGAGGAAGGACCTGCCATCCCTGAACCCATATTGATGCTGTGTTACAAAGTTCTTTCGCTCCAGGTGCTCCATTAGCTTTCTTTGCACAATCTTCTCCATCAGCTTGCATGGTATGCAGGTTAGGGACACTGGCCTGTAATTCAGTGCCTCCTGTCTATCCCCTTTCCTTGTATATCGGGACTACGTTAGCTGCTTTCCAAATTTCTGGCAGTTCCCCTGTTGCCAGTGATTTGTTATACACTATGGAGAGTGGTAGGCACAGTTCTTCTGCTCCTTCCTTTAGTATCCAAGGGGAGATTCCATCTGGGCCTATAGCCTTTGTCACATCCAACTCTAGTAAACACTTCCTTACTTCCCCGCTGGTAATCTCAAACTCTTCCAGTGGTTCCTGGTTAGCTATTCCCTCTCTTATCTCTGGGATTTCTCCTTGCTCTAAGGGGCCATTTGACCCTAAAATCCGAAGAAAAATGGAATATTTACGAGAAATTACGAAAAATACTACAACGTTCTGGCAACACTGTGGTGCAAACCGTTTTATGTTATCTTGAAAAATAACGTAATTAGAGTCAAATTTCCCGCTGCAACTTTCCCGAATCCGGTCCTTGCGCAACCCGTTCTCGCAAATTTAATAAGTCAATATTGACTTATTAGTTGCGTGCATAGGTGACATACTAAACATAATAGTTTCCCTTGAAAAGCTTCATAGAAAACGCTGACCTTACCTAACCTACTAGTATGTTAAAATAAGCATCTTATAGCTTCGTAATTACAATTGTTACTTAACCTATTATAGGTATAGGTTAGGTAATAATTGTAATTACGAAGCAATAAGATGCTTATCTTAACATACTAAGTAGGTTAGGTAAGGTCGGTGTTTTCTATGAAGCTTTTCAAGGGAAACTATTATGTTAAGTATGTCATCTATGCACATATTTAATAAGTCAATATTGACTTATTAAATTTGCGAGAACGGGTTGCCTCGCGGCCTGGGTGCGCCGCGGGGTATTGTGTCTTACGTTGTAGAAGTCTAATATTTCGTAATAGCGTTGAAAATACCATGTTATGCATAAAACGAATATAAACTCACTCATTGGCAACAGTCTCAGTGGGGTTCGTGGCTTAGCAGTCAGTCACTGTGTGTGTCCCTCAGCTAGTGGATGTATCGTTGACGCGGTCTCACAATATCTCCCAGAACTCATGCTATTTTTGCTATTTGTACTGCAATATGACGTACCAAACGAACAAGAGAAAAGCATTGAAAGCTAGATGCATGCGAGCTCTCCATAGAAGGTACGAGCTGGCCGCAATGCGTAAATCACGCATTGTGACGAGTGAAGATCGTGGCGGCCTCTCAGCCGCGAGTAGAGTAACTTGTCGCGGCCCGCTACGCCACTCCAACTTTTACAACTAGATCTGCCTTCACAGCCTTTATTTATTATTCAATTTACATGAAACTTGCACACTATATGTAGAGTTTATGCCTCTAAAAACACGTGTAGTTTTTCTTATCTACGTAGATTTATTGATTTTATAAATAATGATAAACTTCATTTTGTTGCATACGTTTTTGGGAAAATTTAAAAATCTGTATTATTGCACTAAATACATCTGGGATAAAAATCCTTGGTTCAAATTTTTATTATATAGTAAGGTCATAGCTGAGTGTCATAGAAATGATTTTGGTTCACAATTGTGGGCTGTGAAAGCAATTGAACATTGTTGAAAAATTGTCTAAATTTTTTTTTCTCCTTCTCTATTCAGGCTGAGATTATTATTATTATTAACATCTTTATTGACAAAATTAATTACAATTTTGCCTAATCTGAGGATTTTGATAGTCTTATTAAATTGAGGATAATGCTAGTATTCACTGTCACGCAGGACAGAGGGTCATACATAAGACAATAGGTCTAAACTGTAGGCTGAAGCACATATATATCATGGTTACAATCAATGTTTTAATGTGTGGATATGTGAAAATAACTTTCTATTGTGCACTGCCACACAAGGGCAGGGATGGGTTCATAAGTGATACAGCTTAGAATATAAATAAAAATTGTTCTTCATTCTTTAAAATGGACAAGCAAATTTTGGGTAAATTGTTAGGATGTCGTCCAGAACACCTGAGTCAATAAAATAGTTACACAGTTGGTGGTACAATAGGCCAGGAGGTCTAAAGTCCTTTACGGTTTCACATTCAACAATATAGTGTTCTAGTGAATGCATTAAAGGTTTATCACAGAGTTTACAATCTGAATATTCTGGTAGTGACTCAGCCTCACTAACCTGCCAGATGTGTCTATAGCCAAGGCGAATTCGCGCAATTACTACATCACATTGCCTGGTCCGATTACTGTGCTGACCATACAAATACCTATTATTATCATAACTTTTAATACTGCAGCTTTCAGGTCTCTGTGCATTTAGGCTGAGATGCTGAAACTTGGCCCAGTTGCAGCACCTTTCACATGTATCAGGATAATAAATTATGAATACCCTACAACAACCCTCATAGTTCCTGGTCAAATAGCCCCTAAGGTGAAGAGCTCCTGGAATTTCTTATTCAGTTCCTCACACACTTCCTTGTCGTTTGTAGTGAATCCTTCTGCCCCTATCCTTAATTTCATAACCTGTTCCTTTACTGTTGTTTTTCTCCTGATGTGGCTATGCAGCAATTTAGGCTGAGTCTTTGCCTTGCATGCGATGTCATTTTCGTATTGTCTTTCTGCCTCTCTTCTCATCCTGACATATTCATTCCTGGCATTCTGGTATCTTTCTCTGCTCTCCAGTGTCCAGTTATTCCTATAATTTCTCTATGCCCTTTTACTTTGCTGCTTAGCTAGCCTACATCTCTGATTAAACCATGGGTTTCTTATCTTCATTTCACTGTTTTCCTTTTGGGCTGGGACAAACTTGTTTGCTGCGTCCTTGCACTTTTGCGTGATGTAGTCCATCATATTTTGGGCGGTATTTTCCCTGAGCTCTGTTTCCCATGCTATATCTGTTAGGAATTTTGTTATCTCCTCATAGTTTTCCTTTCCGTATGCTAACCTTTTGGTTTCGCTATCCCTCCTCGAGTTCAATAACCCTTCTTCAATTAGGTACTCAAACACCAATACACTGTGGTCGCTCATTCCTACTGGGGCCTCAAAACCGATTTCTCTTATGTCAGAGTCGTTCAGGGTGAAGACCAGGTCGAGTCTCGCTGGTTCGTCATTTCCTCTCATCCTTGTGGGTTCTCTGATTTGCTGGGTTAAGAAGTTTCTAGTCACCACCTCCAGTAGTTTGACTCTCCACGTATCCTCGCCTCCATGCGGTTCCGTGTTCTCCCAGTCAATCCTTCCGTGATTGAAGTCCCACCATGATGAGCAGGTGGGATCTATTTCAACAGGCAGCAGAGACAGTGGTACATGGCCTAAGTGGTGCGAGACATGAGTGGTACGAGACCTGAGTGGTACGAGACCTGAGTGGTACGAAACCTGAGTGGTACATGACCGAGTGGTACATGACCTGAGTGGTACGTGACCTGAGTGGTACGTGACCTGAGTGGTACATAACCTGAGTGGTACAGGACCTGAGTGGTACGAGACCTGAGTGGTACGTGACCTGAGTGGTACATGACCTGAGTGGTACATGACCTGAGTGGTTCGTGACCTGAGTGGTACATGACCTAAGTGGTTCGTGACCTGAGTGGTACAGGACCTGAGTGGTACGAGACCTGAGTGGTACGTGACCTGAGTGGTACATGACCTGAGTGGTACATGACCTGAGTGGTTCGTGACCTGAGTGGTACATGACCTGAGTGGTACGTAACCTGAGTGGTACATGACCTGAGTGGTACATGACCTGAGTGGTACATGACCTGAGTGGTACATGACCTGAGTGGTACGTGACCTGAGTGGTACGAGTCCTGAGTGGTACATGACCTGAGTGATACGAGACCTGAGTGGTACGAGACCTGAGTGGTACATGACCTGAGTGATACGAGACTGAGTGGTACGAGACCTGAGTGATATGAGACCTGAGTGGTACGAGACCTGAGTGATATGAGACCTGAGTGGTACGAGACCTTAGTGATACAAGACCTGAGTGGTATGAGACCTGAGTGGTACATGACCTGAGTGGTACGAGACCTGAATGGTACGTGACCTGAGTGGTACGAGACCTGAGTGGTACGAGACCTGAGTGGTACATGACCTGAGTGGTACGAGACCTGAGTGGTGCGTGACTTGAGTGGTACGAGACCTGAGTGGAACGAAACCTGAGTGTTACTTGACCTAGCTGAGTGGCACGAGACCTGAATGGTACGTGACCTGAGTGGTACGAGACCTGAGTGGTACGAGACCTGAGTGGTACATGACCTGAGTGGTACATGACCTGAGTGGTACGAGACCTGAGTGGTACATGACCTGAGTGGTACATGACCTGAGTGGTACGTGACCTGAGTGGTACGTGACCTGAGTGGTACATGACCTGAGTGGTACAAGACCTGAGTGGTACGAGACCAGAGTGGTACGTGACATGAGTGGTACATGACCTGAGTGGTACATGACCTGAATGGTACATGACCTGATTGGTACATGACCTGAGTGGTACATGACCTGAGTGGTACATGACCTGAGTGGTACGTGACCTGAGTGGTACGTGACCTGAGTGGTACATGACCTGAGTGGTACATGACCTGAGTGGTACATGACCTGAGTGATACGAGACCTGAATGGTACGAGACCTGAGTGGTATGAGACCTGAGTGGTACATGACCTGAGTGGTACATGACCTTAGTGGGACGTGACCTGAGTGGTACGAGTCCTGAGTGGTACATGACCTGAGTGGTACGAGACCTGAGTGGTACGAGACCTGAGTGGTACATGACCTGAGTGATACGAGACTGAGTGGTACGAGACCTGAGTAATATGAGACCTGAGTGGTACGAGACCTGAATGATACGAGACCTGAGTGGTATGAGACCTAGCTGAGTGGTACGTGACCTGAGTGGTACGAGACCTGAGTGGTGCATGACCTGAGTGGTACGAGACCTGAGTGGTACGTGACCTGAGTGATACGAGACCTGAGTGGTACGAGACCTGAGTGATACGAGACCCCAGTGATACGAGACCTGAGTAGTACATGACCTGAGTGGTACGAGACCTGAATGGTACGTGACCTACGTGGTACGAGACCTGAGTGGTACGAGACCTGAGTGGTACATGACCTGAGTGGTACATGACCTGAGTGGTACGAGACCTGAATGGTACGTGACCTGAGTGGTACGAGACCTGAGTGGTACGAGACCTGAGTGGTACATGACCTGAGTGGTACATGACCTGAGTGGTACGTGACCTGAGTGGCACGAGACCTGAGTGGTACGAGACCTGAGTGGTACGAGACCTGAGTGGTACGAGACCTGAGTGGTACATGACCTGAGTGGTACATGACCTGAGTGGTACGAGACCTGAGTGGTACATGACCTGAGTGGTACATGACCTGAGTGGTACGTGACCTGAGTGGTACGTGACCTGAGTGGTACATGACCTGAGTGGTACAAGACCTGAGTGGTACGAGACCTGAGTGGTACGTGACATGAGTGGTACATGACCTGAGTGGTACATGACCTGAATGGTACGTGACCTGAGTGGTACATGACCTGAGTGGTACGTGACCTGAGTGGTACATGACCTGAGTGGTACGTGACCTGAGTGGTACGTGACCTGAGTGGTACATGACCTGAGTGGTACATGACCTGAGTGGTACATGACCTGAGTGATACGAGACCTGAATGGTACGAGACCTGAGGGGTATGAGACCTGAGTGGTACATGACCTGAGTGGTACATGACCTGAGTGGTACATGACCTGAGTGGTACATGACCTTAGTGGTACGTGACCTGAGTGTTACGAGTCCTGAGTGGTACATGACCTGAGTGGTACGAGACCTGAGTGGTACGAGACCTGAGTGGTACATGACATGAGTGATACGAGACTGAGTGGTACGAGACCTGAGTAATATGAGACCTGAGTGGTACGAGACCTGAATGATACGAGACCTGAGTGGTATGAGACCTAGCTGAGTGGTACGTGACCTGAGTGGTACGAGACCTGAGTGGTACATGACCTGAGTGGTACGAGACCTGAGTGGTACGTGACCTGAGTGATACGAGACCTGAGTGGTACGAGACCTGAGTGATACGAGACCCCAGTGACACGAGACCTGAGTGGTACATGACCTGAGTGGTACGAGACCTGAATGGTACGTGACCTAAGTGGTACGAGACCTGAGTGGTACGAGACCTGAATGGTACATGACCTGAGTGGTACATGACCTGAGTGGTACGAGACCTGAATGGTACGTGACCTGAGTGGTACGAGACCTGAGTGGTACGAGACCTGAGTAGTACATGACCTGAGTGGTACATGACCTGAGTGGTACGTGACCTGAGTGGCCCGAGACCTGAGTGGTACGAGACCTGAGTGGTACGAGACCTGAGTGGTACGAGACCTGAGTGGTACATGCCCTGAGTGATACGAGACTGAGTGGTACGAGACCTGAGTGATACGAGACCTGAGTGATACGAGACCTGAGAGGTATGAGACCTGAGTGGTACATGACCTGAGTGGTACGAGACCTGAGTGGTACGAGACCTGGGTGGAACGAGACCTGAGTGGTACATGACCTGAGTGGTACGTGACCTGAGTGATACGAGACCTGAGTGTTACGAGACCTGAGTGATACGAGACCTGAGTGATACGAGACCTGAGTGGTACGAGACCTGAGTGGTACATGACCTGAGTGGTACATGACCTGAGTGGTACATGACCTGAGTGATACGAGACCTGAGTGGTACGAGACCTGAGTGGTACATGACCTGAGTGGTACGAGACCTGAGTGGTACGAGACCTGAGTGGTACATGACCTGAGTGGTACATGACCTGAGTGGTACATGACCTGAGTGATACGAGACCTGAGTGGTACGAGACCTGAGTGGTACATGACCTGAGTGGTACGAGACCTGAGTGGTACGAGACCTGAGTGGTACATGACCTGAGTGGTACATGACCTGAGTGGTACGTGACCTGAGTGGTACGAGACCTGAGTGGTACGAGACCTGAGTGCTACGTGACCTGAGTGGCACGAGACCTGAGTGGTACGAGAGTAGTAGGGATGACATGCCACAGACGATTTTTTTTTTCTGGGGGAAAAATCCCCTGTGCGGGCCAGGGTTTTCAGGTCCAATATCCCCTGTGCAGGCCAGGGTTTTCAGGTCCAATATCCCCTGTGCGGGCCAGGGTTTTCAGGTCCAATATCCCCTGTGCGGGCCGGGGTTTTCAGGTCCAATATCCCCTGTGCAGGCCAGGGTTTTGAGGTTCCAATATCCCCTGCGCGGGCCAGGGTTTTGAGGTTCCAATATCCCGCGTGTGAGCCAGGGTTTTCAGGTAAATTTTGTCAGTCACAGATTTGGAAGTAAGGATTTCTTATGAGCGAGTAATTTCTGAGATTTTAGAAGTTTGTTAAAGTTCTTATCATGAAATAATGTCATATGAGTTTGTTAAAGGTCTTATGGGAGAAATTCAAATTCATGTTTATGAACCAGGGTTTTCATGTAAATTTTGTCAGTCACAGATTTTAGAAGTAAGGATTTCTTAAGAGAAAAATAATGTCATACGAGTTTGTTAAAGGTCTTATGGGAGAAATTCAAATTCGTGTTTATGAGCCAGGGTTTTCAGGTAAATTTTGTCAGTCACATATTTTAGAAGTTGTTAAAGTTCTTATAATGAAAAATAATGTCATACGAGTTTGTTATAGATCTTATGATGAAAAATAATTTCCAAGACTTTAGAAGTTTGTTAAAGTTCTTATCATGAAATAATGTCATACGAGTTTTGTTAAAAGTTCTTATTTGTTTCTTACTTAGAAACTAGTATATTACTATATATCTGAATCATTTCACTGCCTCTCCCGCTCGTACCTCACACCCCCTCCCTCCCCCCCCTTACCTCACAATCTCTCGCGTCACCTGTGTACCTTATGCCAGCCAGCCAGACGCTGCATGCAGGTCACCTCTTATCTTATCTTATCTTCTCCATAATATCTGGACCGTCCCTCTCTCTCTCTCTCTCTCTCTTCCTATTTCCTTACAACTATTTTCAGAGTTTCAAATAATCATAGAAGTTTATTTATATGTTTATGACCGAATTTGTAAAAAAGACCATTTTCAGAGAATATTGTCTTAGATGATTTGTTAAGGAAAACAGACAACTTAGCCATAACATTTAGTTTTATATCCATTTACAGCTATTTCACCTATAAAGACCAAAATTGAACAGAGCCCAGTTATAGACAGAATTTCGTCAGAGCCCATTTATACCTAAAAATGAATAGAGTCCACTTTGCTAGCAAAATTAGTCGGAGACAGTTTTAAGCTCAAATTTCATCAGAGTCCAATTATCAACAGAAATTCGCCAGAGTCTACTTTGAGAGCAAAATTAGTCAGAGACAGTTTTAAGCTCAAATTTCATCAGTCCAATTATCAACAGAAATTCGCCAGAGTCTACTTTGAGAGCAAAATTCGTCAGAGATAGTTTTAAGCTCAAATTTCATCAGAGTCCTGTTATCTGTGAAAATTTGACAGAGTCCATTTTATACCCAATTTTCGTCAGAATGCAATTATCTACAGAAATTCGCCAGAGACCAGTTTGTGCCAAAATATTCAGAGTCCAGTTCGTGATCGAAATTAATCAGAGTCCAATTAAAGACCCAAATTTGACAGAGACCACATTTTCGCTACTAGCAGTCCAATCCCCCTGAAATTTTAAACAGTCATATTTCAGACGTAGTAAATAAGATCAAGTCAGTTACTGAGCTCCAGCTCTTGTCCCCCTGTATTTGCATATTTTCTCTATATTCAGCTGTGTTCTTCACATTTTTTTTTCCATGTTTTCTGTGTTCATTCCATGTTCTACAAATGTTCACAGCATGCTCAGTTCAATTCTTTTCTGCCGTTTTCCCCGTATGTTCACTATGTTCTTTGTCATGTTTTTCATGTACATCATATGTTCTCTGTATAACTTTTATACTCAATATTCATGTTCTCAATGTTCTTAGCTTGTTCTTCACATGTTCAGTGTTCATTCTTTGTATTCCCTATGTTCCTTATCATGTCTTCATATTCTCTATAAGTTCTTATTCCCTGCATGATCACTCTATTCATCAACTTTTTCTTACATGTTTTCTGTGTTCACCGTATGTTCACTATGTTCTTTGTCATGTTTTTTATGTACATCATATGTTCTCTGTATAACTTTTATACTCAATATTCATGTTCTCAATGTTCTTAGCTTGTTCTTCACATGTTCAGTGATCATTCTTTGTATTCCCTATGTTCCTTATCATGTCTTCATATTCTCTATAAGTTCATATTCCCTGCATGTTCACTCTATTCATCAACTTTTTCTTACATGTTTTCTATGTTCACCGTATGTTCACTGTGTTCATTCCCCTACTTAACCTCAATTTTTTTTATGTTCTTTGTTTCTTAAAACCAATTTGTTTCTTCCATTTACTAACTAGTTCTTTGTCAAATAATGCTATTAGGACAATATCCAATTCTGGCCCCAGACATCACTCGGTACCCCTACTCAAATCCCTGAATATGTTAGACATTAAGTCACTGCACATTCTCTCATGTGTATTATACATATATAAAACGCTAAACTGTAATGCCAATCCTGATCTCAAAAGCTTCATAGAAGGTTGTAACAGAACCCATGAGCACCACACCAGAAATAAATACAGTTTTGATATTCCTAGAGTACGACTTAATCAAATCAGAAATGCTCTACAAATCAAGGGGCCCAGAATGTGGAATGACCTTCCCAACCATGTTAAAGACAGTACCTCTCTCAACCAGTTTAAGTTAAAAACGAAGCTATACCTAATAAATTCCCTGTAACCTACCTTACCCCTCTATTGTCAACCCATATATGTTTTTTTTTTTGTTTTTTGTTTTTTCAAATCAACGCTGTTTTAATGTAATTTTCTGTAATAATTTGTAATTGTATTTGTGCTGTTTTTTCAACAATGTTCCCCCCTCTTTTGCCCCTATTTTTATTTGTACTTAACGCATTTTTTTCTTTTTACCCATTAGTTTTAAGCTTTAGTCAGTAGTGTTTTTTCCTGCCCAAAACGCTTTGCGTAATAGTGGCTTTAGGCATTGTATGTACTAGCTCTTTCTATAAAGCCAACAAACTTTGTAAAATCTCTTTATGTATGTACCTTTGCCTAAATAAAAATTATTATTATTATTATTATTATAATATTATACTGCAATACAGTTCCCTCAACAATTTTAGTCACCCAGTTTTTATTTGCAAACTATGTCAAAGTAATTCTCGTAGTCAACTTAATAGTTCCACCAACCCCGTTCTTAAACAAATCTACACTTTATTCAGTTCCAAATTTACAAAGACAAACCTTTCTTGTAACTTCTTAACTAAAAATCTTTCGCCAATCAACTAAAACATAGTCACTTTCCTCTTTTCTCAACTAAACTTATTATCCATTCAACCAAAAAATAGTCAAAGGAATCTTTCCAAAACTGTTCATAACTTCACTTATTCCCTAGTCATCAGAAAATAACCGTGTTCTTCATGTTTCATTGTCATGTCATAACTAAAATTATCCATCAATCAACAGAAAAAGTCATATTCATCATCATTACTCCTAACTAAAATTATGTTTTGTCAAGTAAGAAAAAATAGTCAAAGATATCTTTCATCGCTGTTCTTAACTGACATTATACTTCGGGGAGCACAAAATAGTCTCCCTCGTCATGTTTTGTCTTTTTCCTTAACTAAAAGTATTCATCAGTCAACTAAAAAATAGTTACTTCATCATGTTTCTTTGTCTTTCCTCAACTAAAATAGTCAAATGTAACTTTTTCAACACTTTCGTAACTAAAATTATATGCCGCTAAGTAAGAAAAATAGTCAAATGTAACTTTTTCAGCACTTTCGTAAAAATTATATGTCGTTAAGTAAAATAGTTAAGTAAAAATAGTCAAAGGTGCTCTCCGTAACACCAAAGTTACTCTTCGAGATAACAAAAGACACTCTCAAACACTCAAAAATTTACTCGCATCCTCAAAGTTATTCTCAGAGTCATCAAAAAGTTAATCTCAGTCATCAAAATGCTATTCTCTAAGTAGCCTTTCATTCATCAGAGAAACTTTCTAAGACATCTTCGTTCATTAAAGTTAATCTCAGAGGCATAAAAGTTATTCTCAGAGCTATCAAACTTGTTCTCGATGCCATCAAAAAGTATTTTCTCGTTCATCAAAGTTAATCTCAGAGTTAACAAAGGTAATCTCTAACTCACTTTCGTTCAACATATTAATTCTCAAAGTCCTCAAAGTTATTCTCTAAGACAACAAAGGTATTCTCTAAGACAACAAAGTCTTTCTCTGAGATATCAAACTTGTTCTCAAAGTCATCAAAGTTATTCCAAGAGACGTCAAAGTTAATCCAAGACATCATCTTTCATCAAAGATATTCTCTCTAAGCCATCAATGTTCTTCTCTAAGACATAAAAGTTATTCTCTATGTCATCAAAAAGTTATTCTCTGAGCTAACAAAATACTACTCATGTTCTCAAAGACATTCTCAAAGTCATCAAAGTTATTCTAAGAGCTATCAAACTTGTTCTCAAAGTCATCAAAGTTATTCTGTAACTCACTTTTGTTCATTAAAGTTAATTTCTATGTTATAAAAGTTATTCTCAGAGACATCTAAAGTTAATCTTGCTCATCAAAGTTGTTCTCTAAGACATAAAAGTTGTTCTCTAAGACATAAAAGTTATTCTCAGAGTCATCAAAAGTTGTTCTCTAAGACATCAATGTTGCTATCTAAGACATCAAAGATGTTCTCTAAATCATAAAAGTTAATCTTTAAGTCACCTTCGTTCATTAGAGAAACTTTCCAATCCATATTCGTTGACCAAAGTTATTCTCAGAGTCATCAAAGTGATCTCTAATTCACCTTCGTTCTCCAAAAGTTGTTCTCTAAGACACCTTCGTTCATCAAAGAAACTCTCCTTCTTCCATCATGTTATTCTTTAAGACATCTTCAGTCATAAAATTTCTCTCCAAAATGTAACTAGTTCAGCTTTTCATACCAAACCTGCACTTCTGTTAAAATATATTTTCGTAGTCACTTTACCCTAAAACTGTTCTCTGAACTATCCTAACTTAACTTACCTTACCTTACCTATCTTACCTAACTTAATCCTGCATAACCTAACTTTACTTATCCTATCATAACTTACTTTACCTTACCTATCTTACCTAACTTTACCTATCCTAACATAACTTACCTTACCTTACCTATCTTACCTTACTTTACCTATCTTACCTAACGTAACCTTCATAACCTAACTTTACCTATCCTAACATAACTTACCTTACCTATCATACCTAACTTACCTAACTTTACCTAACTTACCTAACTTAACCTAACTTACCTACATTTACCTAACTTACCTACATTACCTAACTTTACCTATCCTAACTTAACTTACCTAACTTATCCTGCTTAACCTAACTTACCTACATTTACCTAACATAACCTGCTTAACCTAACTTTACCTATCCTAACTTAACTTACCTAACTTATCCTGCTTAACCTAACTTACCTATCATACCTAACCTAACTTACCTAACTTTACCTAACTTACCTAACTTAACCTAACTTACCTACATTTACCTAACTTACCTACATTACCTAACTTTACCTATCCTAACTTAACTTACCTAACTTATCCTGCTTAACCTAACTTACCTACATTTACATAACTTAACCTGCCTAACCTAACTTTACCTATCCTAACTTAACTTACCTAACTTATCCTGCTTAACCTAACTTACCTACATTACCTAACTTAACTTAACCTGCTTAACCTAACTTACATAACTTAACCTAACTTAACCTAACTTACCTACATTTACCTAACTTAACCTGCTTAACCTAACTTTACCTATCCTAACTTAACTTACCTAACTTATCCTGCTTAACCTAACTTACCTAACTTAACTTAACCTGCTTAACCTAACTTACATAACTTAACCTAACTTACCTAACTTAACCTAACTTACCTACATTTACCTAACTTAACCTGCTTAACCTAACTTTACCTATCCTAACTTAACTTACCTAACTTATCCTGCTTAACCTAACTTACCTACATTACCTAACTTAACCTGCATAACCTAACCTGCTTAACATAACTTACCTTACATTACCTATCTTACCTAACTTTACCTAACGTACATAACTTAACCTGCTTAACCTAACTTACATAATTTAACCTAACTTTACCTATCTTACCTAACTTAACATTCATACCCTAACTTTACCTATCCTAACATAACTTACCTTACATTACCTATCTTACCTAACTTAACATTCATAACCTAACTTTACCTATCCTAACATAACTTACCTTACATTACCTATCTTACCTAACTTTACCTAATGTACATAACTTAACCTGCTTAACCTAACTTACATAATTTAACATAACTTTACCTATCTTACCTAGCTTAACATTCATAACCTAACTTTACCTATCCTAACATAACTTACCTTACATTACCTATCTTACCTAACTTACCTATCCTAACGTAACCTAACTTGCTCTACCTAACTTATTTTCACATTCCCAAACTGATGTATCCTAACTTATCTAGTCCAGCCAGACATGATCTAACTTACATAATTATTCCTGCTTGTCTTTTGTGTTTCGTCAATCATTGTCTCATATTCATTTACTCATTTCAAGGGTTAATTTCTCAAATGGACATTTTTGTATTTCAAGTGTTATTTGTTTAAGATTGGGTGTTTAACCATTTCAAAGGATTTTTGTTATATATGGGAATTTACTCGTTTCAAGGGCTAATTTCTCAAATGGTCATTTTTGCAGATCAAGGGTTATTTGTTAAAGTTCATCAAGTTGCTCATAAGTTGTATTTATTATGTTTGTTATCATATGTTCTTATTCCCCAACCCCTTAACCTAACCTCTTGTAATCTTAGTGTATTTAGTAGGTTCTATCATATGTTCTTATTCCCCAACCCTTTAACCTAACCTTTCAGATGTAGTTTTGTTTCTTCTTTTTGTATATTTTACCCAAACCTTCTTTCCTTCTTTTACTCTGTTTCTCCTACTCCTTCTATCCCCCTTTCTCTTTATCTCCCTCCTTCTATCCCCCCCTTGTTCTCCTTATCGTCCTCATTCTCTCCCCCTTCGCTCACTCTCTCTCATTCTCTTATTTTTCTTTTTTCTCAAATTCAAGTCTTAGTTCCCCCATGCCCGCACTCTCTCTCTCATTCTCTCTTCTTTGGTCCCATTTTCTTCCTCCCCCTCTCTCTTACTCCTTGCTCTTCTTTCGTGCTCTCACTCCCTTGAGCTCTTGTTTCTCAATTTCAAGTCTTAGTAGATCTGATTCTTTACTATTGTAATTTTTATTATTACTATGATAAAGAATGAACTTATATGTGAAAACAAAGTAAAAGAAGAAAGAAGGTTTGGGTAAAATATACAAAAAGAAGAAACAAAACTACATCTGAAAGGTTAGCCCAGCAAACAATTTTAGGTTGCCACAACATATCTGGAAAGTATTTGAAAGTATTGGAAACGTTTGTTTTATCGTATCAGATACGATATTGTGTGTGGACTTAAATAGGTTTCCAAAACTTATAACCAAGACATATGTATCTAACACTAATTTGAGATGTTGTGGCAACTTTACACTCCTAACATGAGTCATTCATAATCCATTCATATACCAATATGAATCTCTTATGAAAGGTTTGAGCCAATAATCTGAACCCTTTTCACATCTTTGTGTTTTAAAGTTAAATTTCTTGAAATTAAATTATATTTTATATTATATTATTTTTATTATATTTTATATTATATTATTATTTTCAATTTAAATATTAAAACCAATTTAAGGGTAAAAAAAATCTAATAATTTATATTTCTTTTATTATTTACTAACAATTATAATTATTTACTAACGGAGAGAGGGGAGGCTGTACGGCGGAGAGTGGCGGCTGTGGCGGACAGTGGCGGCGGTGGCGGATAGTGGCGGCGGGCGGACAGTGGCGGCGGTGGCGGATAGTGGCGGCGGGCGGACAGTGGCGGTGGTGGACAGTGGCGGCGGCGGTGGTGGACAGTGGCGGCGGGCGGACAGTGGCGGCGGCGGGCGGACAGTGGCGGCGGCGGGCGGACAGTGGCGGCGGCGGGCGGACAGTGGTGGCGGCGGGCGGACAGTGGTGGCGGCGGGCGGACAGTGGTGGCGGCGGGCGGACAGTGGAGGCGGCGGGCGGACAGTGGTGGCGGCGGGCGGACAGTGGTGGCGGCGGGCGGACAGTGGTGGCGGTGGCAGACAGTGGTGGCGGTGGCAGACAGTGGTGGCGGTGGCGGACAGTGGTGGCGGTGGCGGATAGTGGAAGCGGGCGGACAGTGGCGGCGGGCGGACAGTGGCGGATAGTGGCGGCGGGCGGATAGTGGCGTCGGGCGGACAGTGGCGGCGGTGGCGGATAGTGGCGGCGGGCGGACAGTGGCGGCGGTGGCGGATAGTGGCGGCGGGCGGACAGTGGTGGCTGTGGCGGATAGTGGCGGCGGGCGGACCGTGGCGGCGGTGGTGGACAGTGGCGGCGGGCGGACAGTGGCGGCGGCGGGCGGACAGTGGCGGCGGCGGGCGGACAGTGGAGGCGGCGGGAGGACAGTGGAGGCGGCGGGCGGACAGTGGTGGCGGCGGGCGGACAGTGGTGGCGGCGGGCGGACAGTGGTGGCGGCGGGCGGACAGTGGTGGCGGCGGGCGGACAGTGGTGGCGGCGGGCGGACAGTGGTGGCGGTGGCGGACAGTGGCGGCTGTGGCGGACAGTGACGGCGGTGGCGGACAGTGGCGGCGGTGGCGGACAGTGGCGGCGGTGGCGGACAGTGGCGGCGGTGGCGGACACTGGCGGCTGTGTCTGGCGGTGGTGGCGGGTGGCGGCGTCTGTGATGAGTGGTGGCGGCTGGCGGTGGTGGGTGGTGGCGGCGGTGGTGGTGGGTGGTGGTGGCGGCGGTGGTGGTGGGTGGTGGTGGTGGCGGCGGCTGGTGGTGGTGGGTGGTGGCGGCGGTGGTGGTGGGTGGTGGTGGCGGCGGCAGCTGGTGGTGGTCGTGGGTGGTGGCGGCGGGTGGTAGGCGGCGGCGGCGGCTACACTCTGTCACTCTTACTCTCTGTCACTCTTACTCTCTGTCACTCCTACTCTCTGTCACTCTTACTCTCTGTCACTCTTACTCTCTGTCACTCTTACTCTCTGTCACTCTTACACTCTGTCACTCTTACACTCTGTCACTCTTACTCTCTGTCACTCTTACTCTCTGTCACTCTTACTCTCTGTCACTCTTACTCTCTGTCACTCTTACTCTGTCACTCTTACTCTCTGTCACTCTTACTCTCTGTCACTCTTACTCTCTGTCACTCTTACTCTGTCACTCTTACTCTGTCACTCTTACACTCTGTCACTCTTACACTCTGTCACTCTTACTCTCTGTCACTCTTACTCTCTGTCACTCTTACTCTCTGTCACTCTTACTCTCTGTCACTCTTACTCTGTCACTCTTACTCTCTGTCACTCTTACTCTCTGTCACTCTTACACTCTGTCACTCTTACTCTGTCACTCTTACACTCTGTCACTCTTACTCTCTGTCACTCTTACTCTCTGTCACTCTTACTCTCTGTCACTCTTACTCTCTGTCACTCTTACTCTCTGTCACTCTTACTCTCTGTCACTCTTACTCTCTGTCACTCTTACTCTCTGTCACTCTTACTCTCTGTCACTCTTACTCTGTCACTCTTACTCTGTCACTCTTACTCTCTGTCACTCTTACTCTCTGTCACTCTTACTCTCTGTCACTCTTACTCTCTGTCACTCTTACTCTCTGTCACTCTTACTCTCTGTCACTCTTACTCTCTGTCACTCTTACTCTGTCACTCTTACTCTCTGTCACTCTTACTCTCTGTCACTCTTACTCTCTGTCACTCTTACTCTCTGTCACTCTTTCTCTGTCACTCTTACTCTCTGTCACTCTTACTCTCTGTCACTCTTACTCTCTGTCACTCTTACTCTCTGTCACTCTTACTCTCTGTCACTCTTACTCTCTGTCACTCTTACACTGTCATTCTTACTCACTCTCAGTCACCCTTACCCATTCATACTCACTCTCTCTCTTACTCTCATACTCTTACTCTCAATTACTCTTACTCTCAATTACTCTTACTCTCAATCACTCCTACTCCCAATAACTCCTACTCCCAATCACTCCTACTCTCAATCACTCCTACTCTCATTCTTACTCTTACTCCTACTCCCAATCACTCTTACTCTCAATCACTCTTATTCTCATTCTTACTCTTACTCTCACTCTTACTCTTACTCCCAATCACTCTTACTCCCAATCACTCTTACTCTCAATCACTCTTACTCTCAATCACTCTTACTCTCATTCTTACTCTTACTCACTCTTACTCTCAATCACTCTTATTCTCATTCTTACTCCTACTCCCAATCACTCTTACTCTCAATCACTCTTACTCCCAATCACTCTTACTCTCAATCACTCTTACTCTCAATCACTCCTACTCTCAATCACTCTTACTCTCATTCTTACTCTTACTCACTCTTACTCTCAATCATTCTTATTCTCATTCTTACTCTTACTCCCAATCACTCTTACTCCCAATCACTCTTACTCTCAATCACTCTTACTCCCAATCACTCTTACTCTCAATCACTCTTACTCTCAATCACTTTTACTCTCAATCACTCTTACTCTCAATCACTCTTACTCTCACTAACTCTCAATCACTCTTACTCTCAATCACTTTTACTCTCTGTCACTCTTACTCTCTGGCACTCTTACTCTCTGTCACTCTTACTCTGTCACTCTTACTCTCTGTCACTCTTACTCACTCTCAGTCACCCTTACCCATTCATACTCACTCTCTCACTCTTACTCTCATACTCTTACTCTCAATTACTTTTACTCTCAATCACTCTTACTCCCAATCACTCCTACTCCCAATCACTCCTACTCTCAATCACTCCTACTCTCATTCTTACTCTTACTCCCAATCACTCTTACTCTCAATCACTCTTATTCTCATTCTTACTCCTACTCCCAATCACTCTTACTCTCAATCACTCTTACTCCCAATCACTCTTACTCTCAATCACTCTTACTCTCAATCACTCTTACTCCCAATCACTCCTACTCCCAATCACTCCTACTCTCAATCACTCCTACTCTCATTCTTACTCTTACTCTTACTCCCAATCACTTGTACTCTCAATCACTCTTATTCTCATTCTTACTCTTACTCTCACTCTTACTCCCAATCACTCTTACTCCCAATCACTCTTACTCTCAATCACTCCTACTCTCAATCACTCTTACTCTCAATCACTCATACTCTCAATCACTCTTACTCTCATTCTTACTCTTACTCACTCTTACTCTCAATCACTCTTATTCTCATTCTTACTCCTACTCTCACTCTAACTCCTACTCCCAATCACTCTTACTCCCAATCACTCTTACTCCCAATCACTCTTACTCTCAATCACTCTTACTCTCAATCACTCTTACTCTCAATCACTCTTACTCTCACTAACTCTCAATCACTCTTACTCTCATACTCACCCTTACTCTCAATCACTTTACTCTCACTCTTACTCATTCTGTCACCCTTACTCTCACTCTTACTCACTCTGTCACTCTTACTCACTCTCAGTCACTCTTACTTATACTCACTCTTACTCACACTTACACACTCTCTGGCACTCTCACTCACCTTCAGTCACTCTTACTCACTCTTACCCACTCTCGCTCACTCTTACTCACTCTAGTTAATAAGAACACGCCAATATAAGACAACAAAACGTTTTCAGATTCTTTCTCACCACTTTCCAGCAACTTTTATAATTTATATAAATTATCTTAGGGAATAATACATAAATTATATATTTAAACATGATATTAGTGTTTAGTGGAATGCATAAGGAGTCAAATTGTGTTAAAAAGAGCGATTTTTAGAAAATTTGGAAAACTACTTTTTTCTGTTCATATTATAACTAAATGGATTTTAAAGGTTTCACTCAGCCAATATATATCATTCACAATTTATTAATGAATTTTACAAAAAAACACCATAAATTTTATATTTAAACATGTAAAAACTATTTGTTTTACATTTGGAAGAAAATAATTGTAGAAAAACTATTTATAATTAAACCTTTGTGTTTGGATTTTTTGAGTAAAAGTTTCTCAAAGGCTCTCCTGCACCATTCTCAATGCAAATCATTCCCACACCTATGGGAAGAGATAGGCGAACGTTGTGTAGATGATTTGTGTTTGCTGGGAGGTTAAAGGGTTGGGGAATAAGAACATATGATAGAACCTACTAAATACACTAAGATTACAAGAGGTTAGGTTAAGGGGTTGGGGAATAAGAACATATGATAACAAACATAATAAATACAACTTATGAGCAACTTGATGAACTTTATCAAATAACCCTTGATCTGCAAAAATGACCATTTGAGAAATTAGCCCTTGAAACGAGTAAATTCCCATATATAACAAAAATCCTTTGAAATGGTTAAACACCCAATCTTAAACAAATAACACTTGAAATGCAAAAATGTCCATTTGAGAAATTAACCCTTGAAATGAGTAAATGAATATGAGACAATGATTGATGAAACACAAAAGACAAGCAGGAATAATTATGTAAGTTAGATCATGTCTGGCTGGACTAGATAAGTTAGGATACATCAGTTTGGGAATGTGAGAATAAGTTAGGTAAAGCAAGTTAGGTTACGTTAGGATAGGTAAGTTAGGTAAGATAGGTAATGTAAGGTAAGTTATGTTAGGATAGGTAAAGTTAGGTTATGAATGTTAAGCTAGGTAAGATAGGTAAAGTTATGTTAAATTATGTAAGTTAGGTTAAGCAGGTTAAGTTATGTACATTAGGTAAAGTTAGGTAAGATAGGTAATGTAAGGTAAGTTATGTTAGGATAGGTAAAGTTAGGTTATGAATATTAAGTTAGGTAAGATAGGTAATGTAAGGTAAGTTATGTTAGGATAGGTAAAGTTAGGTTATGAATGTTAAGTTAGGTAAGATAGGTAAAGTTAGGTTAAATTATGTAAGTTAGGTTAAGTTATGTACGTTAGGTAAAGTTAGGTAAGATAGGTAATGTAAGGTAAGTTATGTTAGGATAGGTAAAGTTAGGTTATGAATGTTAAGTTAGGTAAGATAGGTAAAGTTAGGTTAAATTATGTAAGTTAGGTTAAGCAGGTTAAGTTAGGTAATGTACGTAAGTTAGGTTAAGCAGGATAAGTTAGGTAAGTTAAGTTAGGATAGGTAAAGTTAGGTTAAGCAGGTTAAGTTAGGTAAATGTAGGTAAGTTAGGTTAGGTAAGTTAGGTATGATAGGTAAGGTAAGTTATGTTAGGATAGGTAAAGTTAGGTAAGATAGGTAAAGTTAGGTAAGTTATGTTAAGCAGGTTAGGTTATGCAGGTTAAGTTAGGTAATGTAGGTAAGTTAGGTTAAGCAGGATAAGTTAGGATAGGTAAAGTTAGGTTAAGCAGGTTAAGTTAGGTAAATGTAGGTAAGTTAGGTTAAGTTAGGTAAGTTAGGTTAAGTTATGTAAGTTAGGTTAAGCAGGTTAAGTTAAGTTAGGTAATGTAGGTAAGTTAGGTTAAGCAGGATAAGTTAGGTAAGTTAAGTTAGGATAGGTAAAGTTAGGTTAAGCAGGTTAAGTTAGGAAAATGTAGGTAAGTTAGGTTAAGCAGGATAAGTTAGGTAAGTTAAGTTAGGATAGGTAAAGTTAGGTAATGTAGGTAAGTTAGGTAAATGTAGGTAAGTTAGGTTAAGTTAAGTAAGTTAGGTAAAGTTAGGTAAGTTAGGTTAGGTAAGTTAGGTATGATAGGTAAGTTAGGTTAAGCAGGATAAGTTAGGTAAGTTAAGTTACGATAGGTAAAGTTAGGTTAAGCAGGTTAAGTTAGGTAAATGTAGGTAAGTTAGGTTAAGCAGGATAAGTTATGTAAGTTAAGTTAGGATAGGTAAAGTTAGGTAATGTAGGTAAGTTAGGTAAATGTAGGTAAGTTAGGTTAAGTTAGGTAAGTTAGGTAAAGTTAGATAAGTTAGGTTAGGTATGATAGGTAAGGTAAGTTATGTTAGGATAGGTAAAGTTAGGTTATGAAGGTTACGTTAGGTAAGATAGGTAAGGTAAGGTAAGTTATGTTAGGATAGGTAAAGTTAGGTAAGATAGGTAAGGTACAGTAAGTTATGATAGGATAAGTAAAGTTAGGTTATGCAGGATTAAGTTAGGTAAGATAGGTAAGGTAAGGTAAGTTAAGTTAGGATAGTTCAGAGAACAGTTTTAGGGTAAAGTGACTACGAAAATATATTTTAACAGAAGTGCAGGTTTGGTATGAAAAGCTGAACTAGTTACATTTTGGAGAGAAATTTTATGACTGAAGATGTCTTAAAGAATAACATGATGGAAGAAGGAGAGTTTCTTTGATAAACGAAGGTGTCTTAGAGAACAACTTTTGGAGAACGAAGGTGAATTAGAGATCACTTTGATGACTCTGAGAATAACTTTGGTCAACGAATATGGATTGGAAAGTTTCTCTAATGAACGAAGGTGACTTAAAGATTAACTTTTATGATTTAGAGAACATCTTTGATGTCTTAGATAGCAACATTGATGTCTTAGAGAACAACTTTTGATGACTCTGAGAATAACTTTTATGTCTTAGAGAACAACTTTTATGTCTTAGAGAACAACTTTGATGAGCAAGATTAACTTTAGATGTCTCTGAGAATAACTTTTATGTCTTAGAGAACAACTTTGTTGAGCAAGATTAACTTTAGATGTCTCTGAGAATAACTTTTATAACATAGAAATTAACTTTAATGAACAAAAGTGAGTTACAGAATAACTTTGATGACTTTGAGAACAAGTTTGATAGCTCTTAGAATAACTTTGATGACTTTGAGAATGTCTTTGAGAACATGAGTAGTATTTTGTTAGCTCAGAGAATAACTTTTTGATGACATAGAGAATAACTCTTATGTCTTAGAGAAGAACATTGATGGCTTAGAGAGAATATCTTTGATGAAAGATGATGTCTTGGATTAACTTTGACGTCTCTTGGAATAACTTTGATGACTTTGAGAACAAGTTTGATATCTCAGAGAAAGACTTTGTTGTCTTAGAGAATACCTTTGTTGTCTTAGAGAATAACTTTGAGGACTTAGAGAATTAATATGTTGAACGAAAGTGAGTTAGTGATTACCTTTGTTAACTCTGAGATTAACTTTGATGAACGAGAAAATACTTTTTGATGGCATCGAGAACAAGTTTGATAGCTCTGAGAATAACTTTTATGCCTCTGAGATTAACTTTAATGAACGAAGATGTCTTAGAAAGTTTCTCTGATGAATGAAAGCTACTTAGAGAATTGCATTTTGATGACTGAGATTAACTTTTTGATGACTCTGAGAATAACTTTGAGGATGCGAGTAAATTTTTGAGTGTTTGAGAGTGTCTTTTGTTATCTCGAAGAGTAACTTTGGTGTTACGGAGAGCACCTTTGACTATTTTTACTTAACTATTTTACTTAACGACATATAATTTTTACGAAAGTGCTGAAAAAGTTACATTTGACTATTTTTCTTACTTAGCAGCATATAATTTTAGTTACGAAAGTGTTGAAAAAATTACATTTGACTATTTTAGTTGAGGAAAGACAAAGAAACATGATGAAGTAACTATTTTTTAGTTGACTGATGAATACTTTTAGTTAAGGAAAAAGACAAAACATGACTAGGGAGACTATTTTGTGCTCCCCGAAGTATAATGTCAGTTAAGAACAGCGATGAAAGATATCTTTGACTATTTTTTCTTACTTGACAAAACATAATTTTAGTTAGGAACAATGATGATGAATATGACTTTTTCTGTTGATTGATGGATAATTTTAGTTATGACATGACAATGAAACATGAAGAACACGGTTATTTTCTGATGACTAGGGAATAAGTGAAGTTATGAACAGTGTTGGAAAGATTCCTTTGACTATTTTTTGGTTGAATGGATAATAAGTTTAGTTGAGAAAAGAGGAAAGTGACTATGTTTTAGTTGATTGGCGAAAGATTTTTAGTTAAGAAGTTACAAGAAAGGTTTGTCTTTGTAAATTTGGAACTGAATAAAGTGTAGATTTGTTTAAGAACGGGGTTGGTGGAACTATTAAGTTGACTACGAGAATTACTTTGACATAGTTTGCAAATAAAAACTGGGTGACTAAAATTGTTGAGGGAACTGTATTGCAGTATAATATTATTTGACAAAGAACTAGTTAGTGAATGGAAGAAACAAATTGGTTTTAAGAAACAATGAACATAAAAAAAATTGAGGTTAAGTAGGGGAATGAACACAGTGAACATATGGTGAACATAGAAAACATGTAAGAAAAAGTTGATGAATAGAGTGAACATGCAGGGAATATGAACTTATAGAGAATATGAAGACATGATAAGGAACATAGGGAATACAAAGAATGATCACTGAACATGTGAAGAACAAGCTAAGAACATTGAGAACATGAATATTGAGTATAAAAGTTATACAGAGAACATATGATGTAAATGAGAAACATGACAAAGAACATAGTGAACATACGGTGAACACAGAAAACATGTAAGAAAAAGTTGATGAATAGAGTGATCATGCAGGGAATAAGAACTTATAGAGAATATGAAGTCATGATAAGGAACATAGGGAATACAAAGAATGAACACTGAACATGTGAAGAACAAGCTAAGAACATTGAGAACATGAATATTGAGTATAAAAGTTATACAGAGAACATATGATGTACATGAAAAACATGACAAAGAACATAGTGAATATACGGAGAAAACGGCAGAAAAGAATTGAACTGAGCATGCTGTGAACATTTGTAGAACATGGAATGAACACAGAAAACATGGAAAAAAAAATGTGAAGAACACAGCTGAATATAGAGAAAATATGCAAATACAGGGGGACAAGAGCTGGAGCTCAGTAACTGACTTGATCTTATTTACTACGTCTGAAATATGACTGTTTAAAATTTCAGGGGGATTGGACTGCTAGTAGCGAAAATGTGGTCTCTGTCAAATTTGGGTCTTTAATTGGACTCTGATTAATTTCGAACTGGACTCTGAATATTTTGGCACAAACTGGTCTCTGGCGAATTTCTGTAGATAATTGGACTCTGACGAAAATTGGGTATAAAATGGACTCTGTCAAATTTTTACAGATTACAGGACTCTGATGAAATTTGAGCTTAAAACTATCTCTGACGAATTTTGCTCTCAAAGTAGACTCTGGCGAATTTCTGTTGATAATTGGACTGATGAAATTTGAGCTTAAAACTGTCTCTGACTAATTTTGCTCTCAAAGTAGACTCTGGCGAATTTCTGTTGATAATTGGACTCTGATGAAATTTGAGCTTAAAACTGTCTCTGACTAATTTTGCTAGCAAAGTGGACTCTATTCATTTTTAGGTATAAATGGGCTCTGACGAAATTCTGTCTATAACTGGGCTCTGTTCAATTTTGGTCTTTACAGGTGAAATAGCTGTAAATGGATATAAAACTAAATGTTATGGCTAAGTTGTCTGTTTTCCTTAACAAATCATCTAAGACAATATTCTCTGAAAATGGTCTTTTTTACAAATTCGGTCATAAACATATAAATAAACTTCTATGATTATTTGAAACTCTGAAAATAGTTGTAAGGAAATAGGAAGAGAGAGAGAGAGAGAGGGACGGTCCAGATATTATGGAGAAGATAAGATAAGAGGTGACCTGCATGCAGCGTCTGGCTGGCTGGCATAAGGTACACAGGTGACGCGAGAGATTGTGAGGTAAGGGGGGGGAGGGAGGGGGTGTGAGGTACGAGCGGGAGAGGCAGTGAAATGATTCAGATATATAGTAATATACTAGTTTCTAAGTAAGAAACAAATAAGAACTTTTAACAAAACTCGTATGACATTATTTCATGATAAGAACTTTAACAAATTTCTAAAGTCTTGGAAATTATTTTTCATCATAAGATCTATAACAAACTCGTATGACATTATTTTTCATTATAAGAACTTTAACAACTTCTAAAATATGTGACTGACAAAATTTACCTGAAAACCCTGGCTCATAAACACGAATTTGAATTTCTCCCATAAGACCTTTAACAAACTCGTATGACATTATTTTTCTCTTAAGAAATCCTTACTTCTAAAATCTGTGACTGACAAAATTTACATGAAAACCCTGGTTCATAAACATGAATTTGAATTTCTCCCATAAGACCTTTAACAAACTCGTATGACATTATTTCATGATAAGAACTTTAACAAACTTCTAAAATCTCAGAAATTACTCGCTCATAAGAAATCCTTACTTCCAAATCTGTGACTGACAAAATTTACCTGAAAACCCTGGCTCACACGCGGGATATTGGAACCTCAAAACCCTGGCCCGCACAGGGGATATTGGACCTGAAAACCCTGGCCCGCACAGGGGATATTGGACCTGAAAACCCTGGCCCACACAGGGGATATTGGACCTGAAAACCCTGGCCCGCACAGGGGATATTGGACCTGAAAACCCTGGCCCGCACAGGGGATATTGGACCTGAAAACCCTGGCCCGCACAGGGGATATTGGACCTGAAAACCCTGGCCCGCACAGGGGATATTGGACCTGAAAACCCTGGCCCGCACAGGGGATTTTTCCCCCAGAAAAAAAAAAATCGTCTGTGGCATGTCATCCCTACTACTTACGAGACCTGAGTGGTATGAGACCTGAGTGGTACGAGACCTGAGTGGTACATGACCTGAGTGGTACATGACCTGAGTGGTACATGACCTGAGTGATACGAGACCTGAGTGGTACGAGACTTGAGTGGTACATGACTTGAGTGGCACGAGACCTGAGTGGTACGAGACCTGAGTGGTACATGACCTGAGTGGTACATGACCTGAGTGGTACATGACCTGAGTGATACGAGACCTGAGTGGTACATGACCTGAGTGGCACGAGACCTGAGTGGTACGAGACCTGAGTGGTACATGACCTGAGTGGTACATGACCTGAGTGGTACGAGACCTGAGTGGTACATGACCCGAGTGGTACATGACCTGAGTGGTACGAGATCTGAGTGATACGACACCTGAATGGTACGAGACCTGAGTGGTACATGACCTGAGTGGTATGAGACCTGAGTGGTACAAGACCTGAGTGGTACATGACCTGAGTGATACGAGACCTGAGTGGTACGAGACTTGAGTGGTACATGACCTGAGTGGTACATGACCTGAGTGGTACGCGACCTGAGTGGCACGAGACCTGAGTGGTACGAGACCTGAGTGATACGAGACCTGAGTGGTACGAGACCTGAGTGGTACATGACCTGAGTGGTACATGACCTGAGTGGTACATGACCTGAGTGATACGAGACCTGAGTGGTACGAGACTTGAGTGGTACATGACTTGAGTGGCACGAGACCTGAGTGGTACGAGACCTGAGTGGTACATGACCTGAGTGGTACATGACCTGAGTGGTACATGACCTGAGTGATACGAGACCTGAGTGGTACATGACCTGAGTGGCACGAGACCTGAGTGGTACGAGACCTGAGTGGTACATGACCTGAGTGGTACATGACCTGAGTGGTACGAGACCTGAGTGGTACATGACCCGAGTGGTACATGACCTGAGTGGTACGAGATCTGAGTGATACGACACCTGAATGGTACGAGACCTGAGTGGTACATGACCTGAGTGGTATGAGACCTGAGTGGTACAAGACCTGAGTGGTACATGACCTGAGTGATACGAGACCTGAGTGGTACGAGACTTGAGTGGTACATGACCTGAGTGGTACATGACCTGAGTGGTACGCGACCTGAGTGGCACGAGACCTGAGTGGTACGAGACCTGAGTGATACGAGACCTGAGTGGTACGAGACCTGAGTGGTACATGACCTGAGTGGTACATGACCTGAGTGGTACGAGATCTGAGTGATACGACACCTGAATGGTACGAGACCTGAGTGGTACATGACCTGAGTGGTACGAGACCTGAGTGGTACAAGACCTGAGTGGTACATGACCTGAGTGATACGAGACCTGAGTGGTACGAGACCTGAGTGGTACATGACCTGAGTGGTACATGACCTGAGTGGTACGCGACCTGAGTGGCACGAGACCTGAGTGGTACGAGACCTGAGTGATACGAGACCTGAGTGGTACATGACCTGAGTGATACGAGACCTGAGTGATACGAGACCTGAGTGGTACATGACCTGAGTGGTATGAGACCTGAGTGGTACATGACCTGAGTGGTACGAGACCTGAGTGGTACATGACCTGAGTGGTACGAGACCTGACAGATCATTATGACAGGGACGAAACCAGGTTAAAAATGTAAATGCTAATATAAAATAATATATTATAATATAATATAATATAATATAATATAATATAATATAATATAATATAATATAATATAATATAATATAAGCACAGGGGGCACCCTCTGCCAAAGCACAGGTGGATGGCACTCGAGGCACAGTGAAGTTAAGGACATCATCAAGAGGAGCCTCACCACAGCTGGATGCCCAGCTGAAAGAGAGCCCCGTTACCTAACGCCCCGTAACTCTGATGCTCTTATTGGTCGCCCGGATGGTATCACAGTGAACCCCTGGAAGAATGGCAAGCAGTTGGTATGGGACTACACGTGCGTATCAACCCTGGCTAACACCTACATTAACCTCAGTGTTGCACAACCAGGTGGCGCTGCCACCCACAGGGAAGCAGCCAAATCCCGTAAGTATAGAGAACTGGATCACCACTACAATTTTGTCCCCATTGCTTCTGAGACACTCGGCGCCTGGGCTAAAAGTGCTACCAGTTTTTTGAAGGAACTGGGTTCTAGGCTCATTGAAACAACAAGGGACCCGAGAGCTGCAAGCTTTTTTTTCCAGCGCCTCAGTGTAGCGATACAGAGGGGAAATGCGCACTGCATCCAAGATTCCTGCCCACCATCTGAGGAGCTGGAGGAACTCGACAACCTATGATAACCATCTTTGTAACCCATATGTAACTCCTTTTTTGTAACAAAGTTCAAATAAAGTAAATATATATGTGTACATACAAAAGAATGGGGGTGGTAGGAGAAGATAATATTAGTGTTCAGTGAGAAACCACAAGGTCTCCTCTGAATACTTTTTATTTTCTTCTCCGAGGCTATGGGTCCCCACATTGGCACCAGAGGTGGTACCCTCACAAACCCTATATAGTATAAAATAATATAATATAAAATAATATAATATGATATAATATAATACACAGAAAAAAAATCTTATTTTCACGATATATCAAGGAGAAAGTCCACAGGCGTTGTGACGAGGATTCGATCCCATGTCGTGGCCCTGGTCGTATAGAGCGTTTGTTTGGGAATACCCAAGCGCACAGGTTCGAATCCCCATGACTGCACCAGTGAATTTTCTCATATAATACAATAATAATCACTATTCGAAAGCCGGTTTTACAAGAGAGAGAGAATCTGTCTTATTCTTATGAGATGTGTGAAGGAATTTTCGTGTTTTGACACATATGACAACTTATATTCTTACACATACATATAATACATATAATTCTTGTACACACATATAGACTAGCTAACGTGTGCGGCCATTTATCATGCCACGCGGCTCAACCTGCCTTAATTATTACGGCAGGCATGTGTGACAGCAGTGTTCTAGGCACACTTCATGTGCAATTGCAGGAGTTTTAATTATTGAAATAAAAAAGTATTTTTTTGGTTTACTTTCCATTGTGAGGTGAAAATGACGCGCCTACCATCTCCGGCCGTGTGTAAGCACCGACACTGTCACGTCTGGCCAGTGAGCCGACCGCGCTGATGGCTGTGTGTTACGCTATCGTCACCACCGTCGGAGTGTGGAGTGGCAAGTCCAGCGCCATCTATGAGTCTCCATTCAAACCCCCCTGATATTGGACGCTACGTAGACGACGCCATCTGTTGGTGGTGGCGTGACAGCGGAAAATGTCCCTGGTTTCCTGCCTTGATCAGACAGAGAGGTCGTTGTGGATGACCTCTGGTGGTGGGCGTATCAAGATCAGCCCCATCTGTTGTGCTACGAGCATAATGTCAACTCCCCAGTAAGTGTTACCTCCTGGTTTCCCCGGTGTACCGTCCTGTTAACTGATAACGTTTCATGTCCACAGATGTGAAGTGTGGAGGCAGTCGTACTGAGGAAGGCAGTTTACCTTGGGCAGTCCAAGTTCTCTCTGACTACTGTGCAACACAACACTCAAGGTCTGCAACACCCGAGGCTGTAAGGGAAACAGCAGATATAATATATACGTGAAGACTGGACACTGGTTGTGGCACTGTCAAGGGTATTATAGCTTTAACCGTTTATAAGTCCACTTTGATCTTGTTGGATCAATGTTGCAACGACATATTATTAATTTACTTGGCAATCACGGGCTAAATGATTTTTTTACATACAATATCTAACTTTTATTATTCCAATAAAAATATTAATAATAATAAGTATTATTTGTATCTATAAGGTAAAGTATTATATGTAAATAGGTTCCAAGGGTTGTCATAGCCAGGGGGTGGTAATGGGGGAACAAGCTCCCACGACTTATAAAAAGCTCCTGTACGGTGTGCGTCTCCAATAGCCCCTGACAACCAAGTCCTACTCCTGGCCTGAACGGGTGGCTTAGTCTTTAAGTCCGGCGGAACTGCTTTTACCAATAGGAAAAGGAACGAGGGCATGCCTCTGACGCCTTAAACCCAGCTGCTCCGGGTAGATGGGACTCGTTAGCCTGGGAAGGCCGCCCATCTAGGGGAAGGAAAACCCTGATTTTAAACCTCCGCTGCCTTGCGGCCATACCCATCTTTTGGGAAAGGTTTCAGGAGTCAACCTCGAGGAAGAATCCGTAGTTGGAGCCCCTAATTAAGGCAGTTCGTTGTCGACTTCAACCTAGCTCTGGCAGCTCCTGCGACGGTGCTGGAACCATGTGTATTGGCGTCGCCTTTCCATTGGATAATTTCAGCAACGTGGAGAAAGGGGGACGTGGTGCATGGGTAACAGCTTCTCCTCCATATCGACCTACCCGGGCTTTGCGCCTTGGACAGCATTCAGAGCGCAACTCCATAGTGTCCCGAGACTGACGGATGCCTACTACTATATGCAAATATATAGTAAAGTACATGTAAGTATTAAGTTTATTAATTTCGTCCCCCAAGACGCATTGATCAATTTTAACGTATTGTTTATTAAAAATTGGCTTGTTCTCTCATATATATATATATATATATATATATATATATATATATATATATATATATATATATATAATATATATATATATATATATATATATATGTATATATATATATATATGTATATATATATATATATATATATATATATATATATATAATATATAACATTAAGGATGATAACATTAAGACAGTGGACATGATAATGATCCAAGACGGACCCAAACGTCGTCGTCTCCTCATCTTCTGATGTGTAGTTTGGTCATCATGTCTTCAGCCCCGTTATTGTGACTCATGGTCTACATAACATGAAGGAAGGAGTGTTGATCTCTGATTAAAGATGAGTGTTTGTCTGATTATTCTCTCTATACATCACTTGACAACAGCTGTTTTATAATAGTGAATAAAGTATAAGTGTTGAGGGACACTCTGGCTGGACACACTCTACAGGTCAAGGTGATGGCCAACATTCTGGGGTCAATAATGGGGAGGGGGGACCTCAGGTCTTGCAGAGGGACAATATACTCTGTAAGTAAGTCCTCTACAGTCAATATTGGCCAGCTGAGAGTCAGGGGCTCCGTCACGTAGCGTGTTGCTGGTTGGCAGCTTGTAGTTGTGGCGTGGTGGTGCAGTTGTGGTGTTGTTAGTTGTGGCGTAGTGGTGCAGTTGTGGTGTTGTAGTTGTGGCGTAGTGGTGCAGTTGTGGTGTTGTTAGTTGTGGCGTGGTGGTGCAGTTGTGGTGTTGTTAGTTGTGGCGTGGTGGTGCAGTTGTGGTGTTGTTAGTTGTGGCGTGGTGGTGCAGTTGTGGTGTTGTTAGTTGTGGCGTAGTGGTGCAGTTGTGGTGTTGTTAGTTGTGGCGTAGTGGTGCAGTTGTGGTGTTGTTAGTTGTGGCGTAGTGGTGCAGTTGTGGTGTTGTTAGTTGTGGCGTAGTGGAGCAGTTGTGGTGTTGTTAGTTGTGGCGTGGTGGTGCAGTTGTGGTGTTGTTAGTTGTGGCGTAGTGGTGCAGTTGTGGTGTTGTAGTTGTGGCGTAGTGGTGCAGTTGTGGTGTTGTTAGTTGTGGCGTGGTGGTGCAGTTGTGGTGTTGTTAGTTGTGGCGTAGTGGTGCAGTTGTGGTGTTGTTAGTTGTGGCGTGGTGGTGCAGTTGTGTTGTTAGTTGTGGCGTAGTGGTGCAGTTGTGGTGTTGTTAGTTGTGGCGTGGTGGTGCAGTTGTGGTGTTGTTAGTTGTGGCGTTGTGGTGTTGTTAGTTGTGGCGTGGTGGTGCAGTTGTGGTGTTGTTAGTTGTGGCGTGGTGGTGCAGTTGTGGTGTTGTTAGTTGTGGCGTAGTGGTGCAGTTGTGGTGTTGTTAGTTGTGGCGTGGTGGTGCAGTTGTGGTGTTGTTAGTTGTGGCGTAGTGGTGCAGTTGTGGTGTTGTTAGTTGTGGCGTAGTGGTGCAGTTGTGGTGTTGTTAGTTGTGGCGTAGTGGTGCAGTTGTGGTGTTGTTAGTTGTGGCGTAGTGGTGCAGTTGTGGTGTTGCAGTGTTGTTGTTGTGGTACTGGACTAGGGATGGGGTGTTGCAGCATCTAGGGCAACAGTATCTAGTATCTGTGTTACCAGGGAGGTAATGTGTTACTCAAGAAGACTTGTGTTGCTGCTGTTATACAGCGTTGCTCTGGTTGTGTTGCTGCTGTTATACAGCGTTGCTCTGGTTGTGTTGCTGCTGTTATACTGTGTTGCTCTGGTTGTGTTGCTGCTGTTATACAGTGTTGCTCTGGTTGTGTTGCTGCTGTTATACAGTGTTGCTCTGGTTGTGTTGCTGCTGTTATACAGTGTTGCTCTGGTTGTGTTGCGTATCAGTTCCTCACAATAATGTTGTGACAGTTCTGTAACAATCTTCAGTATTAGCCCGCCTGTAATAACTAAGGCTGTATTATTACTTCGCTAAAAAAAAAATACCGTAATGAAAATTCCACAGCATTGGACAGGAACAAAGTCACTGGAGTGTGTACAACAGGATTACCTCATGGCTGGCAGGCTGCTCACGGGACGAGCCTCCAACACCGGATAATACGTGTACTAACCCACGATAATCACCACTCCAAATGAAGTCATTATTTCAACATCAAGAGTTCGCCTTCCGAACCCTTTTCATAGTTTTCATTCTCACTGGAGGAGAACAAACAAACACAGAATCGAACACTTAGGCCGTGACAGAATCGCAAAAAACATGTTGAAGTAGTGGAGACAGACTCCGTGTTCCGTTAGAGCGCGAGAGTGAGAGAGAGAGAGAGTGAGAGAGAGAGAGAGAGAGAGAGAGAGAGAGAGAGAGGGAGAGAGAGACAATATTAGCGCAATACCCACCACACACGACCACCACTACAACACCCACCACACACGACCACCACTACAATACCCACCACACACGACCACCACTACAACACCCACCACACACGACCACCACTACAACACCCACCACACACGACCACCACTACAACAACCACCACACACGACCACCACTACAACACCCACCACACACGACCACCACTACAACACCCACCACACACGACCACCACTACAACACCCACCACACACGACCACCACTACAACACCCACCACACACGACCACCACTACAACACCCACCACACACGACCACCACTACAATACCCAGTCCTCCTCTCTCAACAAATACATTTCCTGAGAAGAGACAAACACACAAAAAAAAAAAAATTATCTCGTAAAAATGCTTTCCAATAATTTTTATTTCAGTTAACAGGTGGTTGACGACCCCGGGGGAGACTTGGGGGTTAATAACGCCATAATTTATGGCAACTCTGTTGCCAGTCATCGTGCACAGAGGCTGCCACTTGCTTATGGCGCTGTGCAATACAAGTGACGGTGTGTTGCCATACAAACAACGGTGTGTTGCCATACAAGCGACGGTGTGTTGCCATACAAGCGACGGTGTGTTGCCATACAAGCGACGGTGTGTTGCCATACAAGCGACGGTGTGTTGCCATACAAGCGACGGTGTGGTGCCATAAAAGCGACGGTGTGTTGCCATACAAGCGACGGTGTGTTGCCATACAAGCGACGGTGTGTTGCCATACAAGCGACGGTGTGTTGCCATACAAGCGACGGTGTGTTGCCATACAAGCGACGGTGTGTTGCCATACAAGCGACGGTGTGGTGCCATACAAGCGACGGTGTGGTGCCATACAAGCGACGGTGTGTTGCCATACAAGCGACGGTGTGGTGCCATACAAGCGACGGTGTGTTGCCATACAAGCGACGGTGTGTTGCCATACAAGCGACGGTGTATTGCCATACAAGCGACGGTGTGGTGCCATACAAGCGACGGTGTGTTGCCATACAAGCGACGGTGTGTTGCCATACAAGCGACGGTGTGGTGCCATACAAGCGACGGTGTGGTGCCATACAAGCGACGGTGTGTTGCCATACAAGCGACGGTGTGTTGCCATAAAAGCGACGGTGTGGTGCCATACAAGCGACGGTGTGGTGCCATACAAGCGACGGTGTGTTGCCATACAAGCGACGGTGTGTTGCCATACAAGCAACGGTGTGTTGCCATACAAGCGACGGTGTGGTGCCATAAAAGCGACGGTGTGTTGCCATACAAGCGACGGTGTGTTGTCATACAAGCGACGGTGTGTTGCCATACAAGCGACGGTGTGTTGCCATACAAGCGACGGTGTGTTGCCATACAAGCGACGGTGTGTTGCCATACAAGCGACGGTGTGGTGCCATACAAGCGACGGTGTGGTGCCATACAAGCGACGGTGTGGTGCCATACAAGCGACGGTGTGTTGCCATACAAGCGACGGTGTGTTGCCATACAAGCGACGGTGTGTTGCCATACAAGCGACGGTGTGTTGCCATACAAGCAACGGTGTGTTGCCATACAAGCGACGGTGTGTTGCCATACAAGCGACGGTGTGTTGCTATACAAGCGACGGTGTGGTGCCATACAAGCGACGGTGTGGTGCCATACAAGCGACGGTGTGGTGCGAAACAAGCGACGGTGTGGTGCCATACAAGCCACGGTGTGTTGCCATACAAGCCACGGTGTGTTGCCATACAAGCGACGGTGTGTTGCCATACAAGCGACGGTGTGGTGCCATACAAGCGACGGTGTGGTGCCATACAAGCGACGGTGTGGTGCCATACAAGCCACGGTGTGTTGCCATACAAGCGACGGTGTGTTGCCATACAAGCGACGGTGTGGTGCCAAACAAGCGACGGTGTGGTGCCATACAAGCGACGGTGTGTTGCCATACAAGCGACGGTGTGTTGCCATACAAGCGACGGTGTGTTGCCATACAAGCGACGGTGTGTTGCCATACAAGCGACGGTGTGTTGCCATACAAGCGACGGTGTGTTGCCATACAAGCGACGGTGTGTTGCCATACAAGCGACGGTGTGGTGCCATACAAGCGACGGTGTGGTGCCATACAAGCGACGGTGTGGTGCCATACAAGCCACGGTGTGTTGCCATACAAGCGACGGTGTGGTGCCATACAAGCGACGGTGTGGTGCCATACAAGCGACGGTGTGGTGCCATACAAGCGACGGTGTGGTGCCATACAAGCCACGGTGTGTTGCCATACAAGCGACGGTGTGGTGCCATACAAGCGACGGTGTGGTGCCATACAAGCGACGGTGTGGTGCCATACAAGCCACGGTGTGTTGCCATACAAGCGACGGTGTGTTGCCATACAAGCCACGTTATGTTGCCATACAAGCCACGTTGGGTTGCCATACAAGCGACACAGCTCACAGTTAACCAGATGTACAGCTTCATCAAGATCTATGAATTATAGTCTTTTGCCTCTCAACACACAAATTCTTATGGAGTTATCTATCTATCCCTCTATCTATCTATTAAAAAGTGGAACCTTCCGTACAAACGGGAACTCCCGTGACTGCAACGCAGCAAATTGTATATATAAAGGTCGCTTTTGGCCACGAATGGAATGCAAATGAAAACACACAACTATGCATGGACTGAACCAGCTTCAGGTTCTGTTGGTTGTTGGTGGTAGCATGGAGCACCCAACACTGGTAGCTGGTGGTAGTATTGAGCACCCAACACTGGTAGCTGGTGGTAGTATGACCACCCAACACTGGTAGCTGGTGGTAGTATTGAGCACCCAACACTGGTAGCTGGTGGTAGCATTGAGCACCCAACACTGGTAGCTGGTGGTAGCATGGAGCACCCAACACTGGTAGCTGGTGGTAGTATGACCACCCAACACTGGTAGCTGGTGGTAGTATTGAGCACCCAACACTGGTAGCTGGTGGTAGCATTGAGCACCCAACACTGGTAGCTGGTGGTAGCATGGAGCACCCAACACTGGTAGCTGGTGGTAGTATGACCACCCAACACTGGTAGCTGGTGGTAGTATTGAGCACCCAACACTGTTAGCTGGTGGTAGCATTGAGCACCCAACACTGGTAGCTGGTGGTAGCATGGAGCACCCAACACTGGTAGCTGGTGGTAGTATGACCACCCAACACTGGTAGCTGGTGGTAGTATTGAGCACCATAACACTGGTAGCTAGTGGTAGCATGACCACCCAACACTGGTAGCTGGTGGTAGCATTGAGCACCCAACACTGGTAGCTGGTGGTAGCATTGAGCACCCAACACTGGTAGCTGGTGGTAGTATTGAGCACCATAACACTGGTAGCTGGTGGTAGTATGACCACCCAACACTGGTAGCTGGTGGTAGCATTGAGCACCCAACACTGGTAGCTGGTGGTAGCATTGAGCACCCAACACTGGAAGCTGGTGGTAGCATTGAGCACCCAACACTGGTAGCTGGTGGTAGTATTGAGCACCATAACACTGGTAGCTGGTGGTAGTATGACCACCCAACACTGGTAGCTGGTGGTAGCATTGAGCACCCAACACTGGTAGCTGGTGGTAGTATTGAGCACCATAACACTGGTAGCTGGTGGTAGTATGACCACCCAACACTGGTAGCTGGTGGTAGCATTGAGCACCCAACACTGGTAGCTGGTGGTAGCATGGAGCACCCAACACTGGTAGCTGGTGGTAGCATGGAGCACCCAACACTGGTAGCTGGTGGTAGCATGGAGCACCCAACACTGGTAGCTGGTGGTAGCATTGAGCACCCAACACTGGTAGCTGGTGGTAGCATTGAGCACCCAACACTGGTAGCTGGTGGTAGCATTGAGCACCCAACACTGGTAGCTGGTGGTAGCATTGAGCACCCAACACTGGTAGCTGGTGGTAGCATTGAGCACCATAACACTGGTAGCTGGTGGTAGCATTGAGCACCCAACACTGGTAGCTGGTGGTAGCATTGAGCACCCAACACTGGTAGCTGGTGGTAGCATTGAGCACCCAACACTGGTAGCTGGTGGTAGCATTGAGCACCATAACACTGGTAGCTGGTGGTAGCATTGAGCACCCAACACTGGTAGCTGGTGGTAGCATAACCACCCAACACTGGAAGCTGGTGGTAGAATGACCACCCAACACTGGTAGCTGGTGGTAGCATGACCACCCAACACTGGTAGCTGGTGGTAGAATGACCACCTAACACTGGTGCTGGTGTTAGCATGACCTCCCAACACTGGTAGCTGGTGGAAGTATGACCACCCAACACTGGTAGCTGGTGGTAGCATTGACCACCCAACACTGGTAGCACCCAACACTGGTAGCTGGTGGTAGTATGACCACCCAACACTGGTAGCTGGTGGTAGCATTGGCCACCCAACACTGGTAGCTGGTGGTAGCATTGACCACCCAACACTGGTAGCTGCTGGTAGCATGACCACCCAACCCTGGTAACTGGTGGTAGTATGACCACCCAACACTGGTAGCTGGTGGTAGCACCCAACACTGGTAGCTGATGGTAGTATGACCATCCAACACTGGTAGCTGGTGGTAGTATGACCATCCAACACTGGTAGCTGGTGGTAGTATGACAACCCAACACTGGTAGCTGGTGTTAGCATGACCACCCAACACTGGTAGCTGGTGGTAGTATGACCATCCAACACTGATAGCTGGTGGTAGTATGACCACCCAACACTGGTAGCTGGTGGTGGCGTAACCACCCAACACTGGTAGCTGGTGGTAGTATGACCACCCAACACTGGTAGCTGGTGGTAGTATGACCATCCAACACTGGTAGCTGGTGGTAGCATGACCATCCAACACTGGTAGCTGGTGGTAGTATGACCATCCAACATTGGTAGCTGTTGGTAGCATGACCATCCAACACTGGTAGCTGGTGGTAGCATTGACCACCCATCACTGGTAGCTGGTGGTAGCAATGACCACCCAACACTGGTAGCTGGTGGTAGTATGACCACCCAACACTGGTAGCTGGTGGTAGCATTGACCACCCAACACTGGTAGCACCCATCACTGGTAGCTGGTGAACACTGGTAGCTGGTGGTAGTACCCAACACTGGTAGCTGGTGGTAGCACCCAACACTGGTAGCTGGTGAACACTGGTAGCACCCATCACTGGTAGCTGGTGGTAGCACCCAACACTGGTAGCTGGTGGTAGCACCCATCACTGGTAGCTGGTGAACACTGGTAGCACCCATCACTGGTAGCTGGTGGTAGTACCCAACACTGGTAGCTGGTGGTAGCACCCATCACTGATAGCTGGTGAACACTGGTAGCACCCATCACTGGTAGCTGGTGGTAGTACCCAACACTGGTAGCTGGTGGTAGCATTGGCCACCCAACACTGGTAGCTGGTGGTAGCTACCAGTGAGTAGCTGAGTAACTTTTTCCTCTATTTCTTTGTTTGTGATTTTTTTACTTGTGAGAATAGTTAGTCATGAAGTCCTTTTGTGTGAGGAAACTATGCGAGGGAAGTGGTCTGGAAATCACATGATGCAGAGAGTAAAAACTTCCCCGCACATACCAGCAAGGGTTCGATGCTTGGACGGTTGGTTTCGAGTGAATGTCATGACATAACTCTTAGTTGTTGAGCCAGGAAGCCATGGACGGGTTACCTAGGACGCCAGGATGGCTCCAACTAGCTGTTAGGCGCTTGTTGGAGTCAGGATTTTGTCACAAGTGACTAAAGAATTCATGTGGGATAAAATACTGGACCTTCAGGAAGTTCTATGAGCATTTTTTCAAAGGTCAAAAAGGTGAGGCACGACTCAGGCATTTGTTATAATGGTGGGGCGAAGGTCTACCCCGGAGTCCACATGGACCCCGGTCGTGTTGTGACTTATGGAAGCACATTCATGCACTCTCCTCTCTGTCTGTCTCTCTACACTCTCCTCTCTGTCTCTCTCCACACACTCGTTCTCTGTCTCTCTCTCTCTCCACACACTCGTTCTCTGTCTCTCTCTCTCTCTCCACACACTCGTTCTCTGTCTCTCTCTCTCTCCACACACTCGTTCTCTGTCTTTCTCTCTCTCTCCACACACTCGTTCTCTGTCTCTCTCTCTCTCCACACACTCGTTCTCTGTCTCTCTCTCTCTCTCCACACACTCGTTCTCTGTCTCTCTCTCTCTCTCCACACACTCGTTCTCTGTCTCTCTCTCTCTCCACACACTCGTTCTCTGTCTCTCTCTCTCTCCACACTCGTTCTCTGTCTCTCTCTCTCTCCACACACTCGTTCTCTGTCTCTCTCTCTCCACACACTCGTTCTCTGTCTCTCTCTCTCCACACACTCGTTCTCTGTTTCTCTTTATCCACATACTCACTGTCTCTTTTCTCACACATGCCTCCCTATCCCCACCCTCCCAACACACACACATGCCTCACCATCCCCATCCTCCCAGCACACACACATGCCTCACCATCCCCACCCTCCCAGCACACACACACATGCCTCACCATCCCCACCCTCCCAACACACACACACATGCCTCACCATCGCCACCCTCCCAACACACACACACATGCCTCACCATCCCCACCCTCCCAACACACACACATGCCTCACTATCCCCACCCTCCCAACACACACACACACATGCCTCACCATCCCCACCCTCCCAACACACACACATGCCTCACTATCCCCACCCTTCCAACACACACATGCCTCACCATCCCCACCCTCCCAACACACACACACACACACATGCCTCACCATCCCCACCCTCCCAACACACACACACACACACACATGCCTCACCATCCCCACCCTCCCAGCACACACACACATGCCTCACCATCCCCACCCTCCCAACACACACACACATGTCTCACCATTTCCACCCTCCCAGCACACACACATGCCTCATCATCCCCACCCTCCCAACACACACACATGCCTCACCATCCCCACCCTCCCAACACACACACATGCCTCACCATCCCCACCCTCCCAACACACACACATGCCTCACCATCCCCACCCTCCCAACACACACACACATGCCTCACCATCCCCACCCTCCCAGCACACACACACATGCCTCACCATCCCCACCCTCCCAACACACACACACATGTCTCACCATTTCCACCCTCCCAGCACACACACATGCCTCATCATCCCCACCCTCCCAACACACACACATGCCTCACCATCCCCACCCTCCCAACACACACACATGCCTCACCATCCCCACCCTCCCAACACACACACACATGCCTCACCATCCCCACCCTCCCAGCACACACACACATGCCTTTCCATCCCCACCCTCCCAGCACACACACACATGCCTCACCATCCCCACCCTCCCAACACACACCCACATGTCTCACCATTTTCACCCTCCCAGCACACACATGCCTCACCATTCCCACCCTCCCAGCACACACATGCCTCACCATTCCCACCCTCTCAACACTCACACATGCCTCACCATCCCCACCCTCCCAACACACACACACACACACATGCCTCACCATCCCCACCCTCCCAACACACACACACACACACACATGCCTCACCATCCCCACCCTCCCAGCACACACATGCCTCACCATCCCCACCCTCCCAACACACACACACACACACACACACACATGCCTCACCATCCCCACCCTCCCAACACACACACACACACACACACACACATGCCTCACCATCCCCACCCTCCCAGCACACACACATGCCTCACCATCCCCACCCTCCCAGCACACACATGCCTCACCATCCCCACCCTCCCAGCACACACACATGCCTCACCATCCCCACCCTCCCAGCACACACATGCCTCACCATCCCCACCCTCCCAACACACACACACTGTATCCACCCTCCTTGTCTCCCCCTGACACTATAGCTACTCCACCCTCACACCATCTCCTTCACTGTACCTTAAGGTTGTGCACAGAATGGAAATCTGTCATCTGAACATATATTTCGAAAGTTAATATCTGAAAACACATAATTTGTTCAAATACACACGGAAAGTCCCACTAACGTTATATAAATCTATGGATGTATATCACAATCCACCGCCAGTCAGTGGTGGTACAGTGGTCACGTATGTGACTGGCAATGACGAGGTCGCGGGTTCGTGTCGCCTCACAACCCTGGTGGATGTTCACATTTATACTAATGGTAAAGTCTATGGACTCAGGTCAGAACATTTCACATCTACAGACTGTGTGAAGGATGGGCCCGTGTTCTCCATCACAAGGAATCCTTAGCCTCCTCTGGCTCCTCTTTGACACTCTCGATAAAATAATTATTAATTCTGTGAAGAGCTAAGAGTTAAATCAGATTTTCGCATATACTATTTTTCGCATATTTTCGCATTATTTTCGCATATATATATTTTCGCATATGTTCAAATACACACTTCCAAACTTGGAGAAACAAACAGACACACTAACTGACAGTTTGTAGACAGATGTATCAATAATATAGAACCAGAAAGAGTAGATTCAAAGTGAATTAACTTAAATTCATAAATGACCTGGGAAAATTTAGGTTTAGAAATATTGTTGATTTTTTAAACATTATCCTAGGTAACATAGGAGACGAGATAGTTAAATATTTTCAAGTCAAGGAAAGAAATGAGTAAAATCAGTCTCGCATAAACATTGGACTTTTTCCAAAAATTCTGCATCCAGTAACATGCACATTTTCATTGTAGTGTATAACACCTTGTGTCTGGTCTGTAAACCTCAGCACAGCATTAAGTTTGAAGCACAGTAAGATCACCATATCTTGTACAGTGTCAGTATTTAGCGTTTACTGTGATCACCGTTACTCATCATCTCACAACCAGCCAGCTGAGTCAACTCCACCCTCGCCTTTAGAGGCCGTTACTTCCAAATTTGCCCAAAATATGCAGTAAATGAAAACTCGTTCGATTTCAATCAAACTTTTTTGACAAGTTGTATTTGAAAAGGGTTTCATCTAGTCCAAGTCTCAGCATCGTAGCATAAATAGGAAGGGAGAAAAAATATTGAATTATGAGTCAAAAAATTTCCAAAATGGTCAAAACGATTATCGATCAAAAATGTCAACTGAAATCATGTCTATGACTCTCAGCTATCACAATAGCATATATTAAAAAAAATTATAATTAGTTTTATCACAAATTTTTTTTAGTTAAAAAAGGCATATAATTTTTAATTTTATCTCTTGTTTATAGGGCGATTTGCATGAAACTTATACACCTGACTGCACGTATGCCTATCTGTAAGGGTGCCAATATTGGAGGAAATTGGTTGATGTCAACCTCAGCCACAGAAAGCAACACCTCAAACTTTATTTTTTACTTACTTGAACATTTATGTTACTTGAAAATATATATCTCTTTCATTTTTTATTCAATTTACATGAAACTTACACCTTATATGTAAAGTTTATGTCTCTAAAATCGTAGGGAAGCGTTTTTTCCTGAGTTTATTTATTGATTTTATAATAGCAATAACATGATATATCTGCATAATTTTTGGGGGGAACTTAGACTATTTGTATTAGGAAAACTAAAAACGTTTTGGAAAATCCCCTCCTATTGATCATTATTATATGTTAATGTGTCAGAAAAGTGTCATAGAACGATTATATCTGAAAGGTGTGGTTGTAAATATACACTTGAAAATGTGTAAAATTCGTTGAAAAAAAATTAAAAAATTACAAATTTCCCTTACTATTTAGGCTACAGTACTGAAACTCAGAACAATTGCAGCCCTTTTCATATACAACTAGTCAAATAATAATGGTTGACATTGAACAACTTTAATTTTCCATAGTAACGCCTCCTTTAGTTAATCATTTCCTTGCGTTTACGCTAATCTTCTTCCACGTAGGACTTCCTCACTGTGTTGACCTCACCCACCTGGGAACGGCAGCTGTTTCTGCACTAATGCATCCACCATTATCAACAGTCTTCTTCCTTCGTCATCAACTGCTATAAATAATCCTACCCTTCTTTTTCTTCCATTATCTATAGCCATATATTAACTGTCATCTACCGTTATCAGGAGCCCTTGTCTGTTCCCTTCTTGGTGTTGTAATGTTGGTTATAAGGTCATACTGACATCCATCCATCTCTCTCTCTCTCTCTCTCTCTCTCTCTCTCTCTCTCTCTCTCTCTCTCTCGCTCTCGCTCTCGCTCTCTCTCTCTCTCTCTCTCTCTCTCTCTCTCTCTCTCTCTCTCTCTCTCTCTCTCTCTGTCTCTCTCTCTCTCTCTCTCTCTCTCTCTCTCTCTGTCTCTCTGTCTCTCTCTCTCTCTCTGTCTCTCTCTCTCTCTCTCTCTCTCTCTCTCTGTCTCTCTGTCTCTCTCTCTCTCTCTCTCTCTCTCTCTGTCTCTCTCTCTCTCTCTGTCTCTCTCTCTCTCTCTCTCTCTCTCTCTGTCTCTCTGTCTCTCTGTCTCTCTCTCTCTCTCTGTCTCTCTCTGTCTCTCTCTCTCTCTCTCTCTCTCTCTCTGTCTCTCTGTCTCTCTGTCTCTCTGTCTCTCTCTCTCTCTCTGTCTCTCTGTCTCTCTCTCTCTCTCTCTCTGTCTCTCTGTCTCTCTCTCTCTCTCTGTCTCTCTGTCTCTCTGTCTCTCTGTCTCTCTGTCTCTCTCTCTCTCTCTCTCTCTCTCTCTCTCTCTCTCTCTCTCTCTCTCTCTCTCTCTCTGTTGATGAACTTGTAATTCATGTACTGTCGATTCCCTGCTCCCATTGACTTTTTCTGTCTGATACTTTCCTCTGCCTAATGGTTTCCCCTGACCCTTGTTTCCTTTGGTTGTTTACCTTCTGACCGTAGTTCCCTCTGACCGTAGCTCCCTCTGACCGTAGTTCCCCCTGACCGTAGTTCCCTCTGACCGTAGTTCCCTCTGACCGTAGCTCCCTCTGACCGTAGTTCCCTCTGACCGTAGTTCCCTCTGACCGTAGTTCCCTCTGACTGTAGTTCCCCCTGACCGTAGTTCCCTCTGACCGTAGTTCCCTCTGACCGTAGTTCCTTCTGACCGTAGTTCCCTCTGACCGTAGTTCCTTCTGACCGTAGTTCCCTCTGACCGTAGTTCCCTCTGACCGTACTTCCCTCTGACCGTAGTTCCCTCTGACCGTAGTTCCCTCTGACCGTAGTTCCCTCTGACCGTAGTTCCCTCTGACCGTAGTTCCCTCTGACCGCTGTATCTCCAGAGTGACGTCCTCAGAGCCAACATTGTCGAGAAACTCCCGGTCAACAAGACAGAGTGGGAGGCCGCCGTGTAATCTGGTCATGTCAACACGGCCGGCGCAGGAGCGACCGGGATGGACCCTCCACAACTTAATCATGTCCGCATTTTATGTAGGGTTGGACAAGCTTGTATTTCTGTATCCCAATGTAAATTTTCCATATTAGAAGCATTTAAATATCTCTGAATAGGACAAAATGTGTCTGAGTTTGATTGATCAATTAATATCTTGTAATTCGCATTTCAAACGTCCATTTTGTTTACATTTATGACGCTATCTTATGAGATTTGTTTTCTGTTTACAATTTAAGGATTATTTAAGCCCTGATCATTACATCTACGTGCCAGCTTAATGATTGTACAAAAGAGAACACAGAACACTAGATGTAAATGTTATAGGTTTAGAATTTGATTTGTGTTTTGAGAAGTGAATTTTGTGAACAGTCAGATTATTGTGGTGGGGATGTTGTGTACCATAGTGGTACGCTGAGTGGTGAGGTACCTGTGTACCTCAGTGGTACGCTGAGTGGTGAGGTACCTGTGTACCTCAGTGGTACGCTGAGTGGTGAGGTACCTGTGTACCTCAGTGGTACGCTGAGTGGTGAGGTACCTGTGTACCTCAGTGGTACGCTGAGTGGTGAGGTACCTGTGTACCTCAGTGGTACGCTGAGGGGTGAGGTACCTGTGTACCTCAGTGGTACGCTGAGTGGTGAGGTACCTGTGTACCTCAGTGGTACGCTGAGGGATGAGGTACCTGTGTACCTCAGTGGTACGCTGAGGGGTGAGGTACCTGTGTACCTCAGTGGTACGCTGAGTGGTGAGGTACCTGTGTACCTCAGTGGTACGCTGAGTGGTGAGGTACCTGTGTACCTCAGTGGTACGCTGAGTGGTGAGGTACCTGTGTACCTCAGTGGTACGCTGAGTGGTGAGGTACCTGTGTACCTCAGTGGTACGCTGAGTGGTGAGGTACCTGTGTACCTCAGTGGTACGCTGAGTGGTGAGGTACCTGTGTACCTCAGTGGTACGCTGAGGGGTGAGGTACCTGTGTACCTCAGTGGTACGCTGAGTGGTGAGGTACCTGTGTACCTCAGTGGTACGCTGAGGGATGAGGTACCTGTGTACCTCAGTGGTACGCTGAGGGTGAGGTACCTGTGTACCTCAGTGGTACGCTGAGTGGTGAGGTACCTGTGTACCTCAGTGGTACGCTGAGTGGTGAGGTACCTGTGTACCTCAGTGGTACGCTGAGTGGTGAGGTACCTGTGTACCTCAGTGGTACGCTGAGTGGTGAGGTACCTGTGTACCTCAGTGGTACGCTGAGTGGTGAGGTACCTGTGTACCTCAGTGGTACGCTGAGTGGTGAGGTACCTGTGTACCTCAGTGGTACGCTGAGTGGTGAGGTACCTGTGTACCTCAGTGGTACGCTGAGTGGTGAGGTACCTGTGTACCTCAGTGGTACGCTGAGTGGTGAGGTACCTGTGTACCTCAGTGGTACGCTGAGTGGTGAGGTACCTGTGTACCTCAGTGGTACGCTGAGTGGTGAGGTACCTGTGCACCTCAGTGGTACGCGGAGTGGTGAGGTACCTGTGCACCTCAGTGGTACGCTGAGTGGTGAGGTACCTGTGTACCTCAGTGGTACGCTGAGTGGTGAGGTACCTGTGTACCTCAGTGGTACGCGGAGTGGTGAGGTACCTGTGTACCTCAGTGGTACGCTGAGTGGTGAGGTACCTGTGTACCTCAGTGGTACGCTGAGTGGTGAGGTACCTGTGTACCTCAGTGGTACGTGAGTGGTGAGGTACCTGTGTACCTCAGTGGTACGCTGAGTTGGTGAGGTACCTGTGTACCTCAGTGGTACGCTGAGTGGTGAGGTACCTGTGTACCTCAGTGGTACGCTGAGTGGTGAGGTACCTGTGTACCTCAGTGGTACGCTGAGTGGTGAGGTACCTGTGTACCTCAGTGGTACGCTGAGTGGTGAGGTACCTGTGTACCTCAGTGGTACGCTGAGTGGTGAGGTACCTGTGTACCTCAGTGGTACGCTGAGTGGTGAGGTACCTGTGTACCTCAGTGGTACGCTGAGTGGTGAGGTACCTGTGTACCTCAGTGGTACGCTGATTGGTGAGGTACCTGTGTACCTCAGTGGTACGCTGAGTGGTGAGGTACCTGTGTACCTCAGTGGTACGCTGAGTGGTGAGGTACCTGTGTACCTCAGTGGTACGCTGAGTGGTGAGGTACCTGTGTACCACAGTGGTACGCTGAGTGGTGAGGTACGTGTGTACCTCAGTGGTACGCTGAGTGGTGAGGTACCTGTGTACCTCAGTGGTACGCTGAGTGGTGAGGTACCTGTGTACCTCAGTGGTACGCTGAGTGGTGGGGTACGTGTGTACCTCAGTGGTACGCTGAGTGGTGGGGTACCTGTGTACCCCAGTGGTACGCTGAGTGGTGGGGTACCTGTGTACCTCAGTGGTACGCTGAGTGGTGGGGTACCTGTGTACCTCAGTGGTACGCTGAGTGGTGGGGTACCTGTGTACCTCAGTGGTACGCTGAGTGGTGAGGTACCTGTGTACCTCAGTGGTACGCTGAGTGGTGAGGTACCTGTGTACCTCAGTGGTACGCTGAGTGGTGAGGTACCTGTGTACCTCAGTGGTACGCTGAGTGGTGAGGTACCTGTGTACCTCAGTGGTACGCTGAGTGGTGAGGTACCTGTGTACCTCAGTGGTACGCTGAGTGGTGAGGTACCTGTGTACCTCAGTGGTACGCTGAGTGGTGAGGTACCTGTGTACCTCAGTGGTACGCTGAGTGGTGAGGTACCTGTGTACCTCAGTGGTACGCTGGAGTGGTGAGGTACCTGTGTACCTCAGTGGTACGCTGAGTGGTGAGGTACCTGTGTACCTCAGTGGTACGCTGAGTGGTGAGGTACCTGTGTACCTCAGTTGGTACGCTGAGTGGTGAGGTACCTGTGTACCTCAGTGGTACGCTGAGGGGTGAGGTACCTGTGTACCTCAGTGGTACGCTGAGTGGTGAGGTACCTGTGTACCTCAGTGGTACGCTGAGTGGTGAGGTACCTGTGTACCTCAGTGGTACGCTGAGTGGTGAGGTACCTGTGTACCTCAGTGGTACGCTGAGTGGTGAGGTACCTGTGTACCTCAGTGGTACGCTGAGTGGTGAGGTACCTGTGTACCTCAGTGGTACGCTGAGTGGTGAGGTACCTGTGTACCTCAGTGGTACGCTGAGGGGTGAGGTACCTGTGTACCTCAGTGGTACGCTGAGTGGTGAGGTACCTGTGTACCTCAGTGGTACGCTGAGTGGTGAGGGTACCTGTGTACCTCAGTGGTACGCTGAGTGGGTGAGGTACCTGTGTACCCTCAGTGGTACGCTGAGTGGTGAGGTACCTGTGTACCTCAGTGGTACGCTGAGTGGGTGAGGTACCTGTGTACCTCAGTGGTACGCTGAGTGGTGAGGTACCTGTGTACCTCAGTGGTACGCTGAGTGGTGAGGTACCTGTGTACCCAGTGGTACGCTGAGTGGTGAGGTACCTGTGTACCTCAGTGGTACGCTGAGTGGTGAGGTACCTGTGTACCTCAGTGGTACGCTGAGTGGTGAGTTACCTGTGTACCTCAGTGGTAAGCTGAGTGGTGAGGTACCTGTGTACCTCAGTGGTACGCTGAGTGGTGAGGTACCTGTGTACCTCAGTGGTACGCTGAGTGGTGAGGTACCTGTGTACCTCAGTGGTACGCTGAGTGGTGAGGTACCTGTGTACCTCAGTGGTACGCTGAGTGGTGAGGTACCTGTGTACCTCAGTGGTACGCTGAGTGGTGAGGTACCTGTGTACCTCAGTGGTACGCTGAGTGGTGAGGTACCTGTGTACCTCAGTGGTACGCTGAGGGGTGAGGTACCTGTGTACCTCAGTGGTACGCTGAGTGGTGAGGGTACCTGTGTACCTCAGTGGTACGCTGAGGGGTGAGGGTACCTGTGTACCTCAGTGGTACGCTGAGTGGTGAGGTACCTGTGTACCTCAGTGGTACGCTGAGTGGTGAGGTCCCTGTGATACACTCAGTGGTTACGGCTGAAGTGGTGAAGTTGACCTGTGGGTACCTCAGTGAGTACGCTGAGTGGTGAGGTACCTGTGTACCTCAGTGGTACGCTGATGGGGTGGGGGTACCTGTGTACCTCAGTAGGTACGCTGAGTGGTGAGAATTACCTGTGTACCTCAGTGTGTACGCTGAGTGGTGCGAGTACCTGTGTACCTCAGTTGGTACGCTGAGGGGTGAGGTACCTGCGTACCAATCAGTGTTTATCTCTGGGGGTTGATGTACCTTGTGTACCTCAGTGGTAAGCTGAGTGGTGAGGAGTACCTGTGTACCTCAGTGGTACGCATGAGTGGGTGAGGTACACTGTGTACCTCAGTGGTACGTCTGAAGGGGTGAATGGTACCTTGTTGTACCTCAGTGGTACGTTAGAGTGGTGAGGTACCTGTTAGTACCTCAGGTGGTACGCTGAAGTGGTGGGGTTACCTGTGTACCCTCAGTGGTACGCTGACAGTGGATGGGGTACCTGTGTACCTCAGTGGTACGCTGGAGTGGTGGGATGTACCTGTGTACCTCAGTGGTACGCTGAGTGGTGAGGTACCTGTGTACCTCAGTGGTACGCTGAGTGGTGGGGTACCTGTGTACCTCAGTGGTACGCTGAGTGGTGGGGTACCTGTGTACCTCAGTGGTACGCTGAGTGGTGAGGTACCTGTGTACCTCAGTGGTACGCTGAGTGGTGGGGTACCTGTGTACCTCAGTGGTACGCTGAGTGGTGGGGTACCTGTGTACCTCAGTGGTACGCTGAGTGGTGAGGTACCTGTGTACCTCAGTGGTACGCTGAGTGGTGAGGTACCTGTGTACCTCAGTGGTACGCTGAGTGGTGAGGTACCTGTGTACCTCAGTGGTACGCTGAGTGGTGGGGTACCTGTGTACCTCAGTGGTACGCTGAGGGGTGAGGTACCTGTGTACCTCAGTGGTACGCTGAGTGGTGAGGTACCTGTGTACCTCAGTGGTACGCTGAGTGGTGAGGTACCTGTGTACCTCAGTGGTACGCTGAGTGGTGAGGTACCTGTGTACCTCAGTGGTACGCTGAGTGGTGAGGTACCTGTGTACCTCAGTGGTACGCTGAGGGGTGAGGTACCTGTGTACCTCAGTGGTACGCTGAGTGGTGAGGTACCTGTGTACCTCAGTAGTACGCTGAGGGGTGAGGTACCTGTGTACCTCAGTGGTACGCTGAGTGGTGAGGTACCTGTGTACCTCAGTGGTACGCTGAGTGGTGAGGTACCTGTGTACCTCAGTGGTACGCTGAATGGTTAGGTACCTGTGTACCTCAGTGGTACGCTGAGGGGTGAGGTACCTGTGTACCTCAGTGGTACGCTGAGTGGTGAGGTACCTGTGTACCTCAGTGGTACGCTGAGTGGTGAGGTACCTGTGTACCTCAGTGGTACGCTGAGGGGTGAGGTACCTGTGTACCTCAGTGGTACGCTGAGTGGTGAGGTACCTGTGTACCTCAGTGGTACGCTGAGTGGTGAGGTACCTGTGTACCTCAGTGGTACGCTGAGGGGTGAGGTACCTGCGTACCTCAGTGGTACGCTGAGTGGTGAGGTACCTGTGTACCTCAGTGGTACGCTGAGGGGTGAGGTACCTGTGTACTTCAGTGGTACGCTGAGTGGTGAGGTACCTGTGTACCTCAGTGGTACGCTGAGGGGTGAGGTACCTGTGTACCTCAGTGGAACGCTGAGTGGTGAGGTACCTGTGTACCTCAGTGGTACGCTGAGGGGTGAGGTACCTGTGTACCTCAGTGGTACGCTGAATGGTGAGGTACCTGTGTACCTCAGTGGTACGCTGAGGGGTGAGGTACCTGTGTACCTCAGTGGTACGCTGAGTGGTGAGGTACCTGTGTACCTCAGTGGTACGCTGAGGGGTGAGGTACCTGTGTACCTCAGTGTTACGCTGAGGGGTGAGGTACCTGTGTACCTCAGTGGTACGCTGAGGGGTGAGGTACCTGTGTACCTCAGTGGTACGCTGAGTGGTGAGGTACCTGTGTACCTCAGTGGTAGGCTGAGTGGTGACGTACCTGTGTACCTCAGTGGTACGCTGAGTGGTGGGGTACCTCTGTACCTCAGTGGTAGGCTGAGTGGGGACGTACCTGTGTACCTCAGTGGTACGCTGAGGGGTGAGGTACCTGTGTACCTCAGTGGTACGATGAGGGGTGAGGTACCTGTGTACCTCAGTGGTACGCTGAGGGGTGAGGTACCTGTGTACCTCAGTGGTAGGCTGAGTGGTGACGTACCTGTGTACCTCAGTGGTACGCTGAGTGGTGGGGTACCTGTGTACCTCAGTGGTAGGCTGAGTGGTGACGTACCTGTGTACCTCAGTGGTACGCTGAGTGGTGGGGTACCTGTGTACCTCAGTGGTAGGCTGAGTGGTGAGGTACCTGCGTACCTCAGTGGTACCATGAATGGTGAGGTACCTGTGTACCTCAGTGGTATGCTGAGTGGTGAGGTACCTGTGTATCTCAATGGTACCATGAGTTGTGAGGTACCTGTGTACCTCAGTGGTACGCTGAGTGGTGAGGTAGCTGCGTACCTCAGTGGTACCATGAATGGTGAGGTACCTGCGTACCTCAGTGGTACCATGAATGGTGAGGTACCTGTGTACCTCAGTGGTATGCTGAGTGGTGAGGTACCTGTGTATCTCAATGGTACCATGAGTTGTGAGGTACCTGTGTACCCCAGTGGTACCTTAGTGGTACCAATGATCACAGTGGACCACAAACACAGTGAGGAACTAGAGCTTTCAGATGTTACTGACATCTGTGGATACAAAGTCAAATGCTACCAACCACTTGGTGACCGATTAACAAAATATATAATCCGTCATGTTGTAGACATCAGTGCAGACGACATCAAGGCATAACTTCAGGCAGATGACATTCCTATCTTCGGTGTTCAAAAATGTATGCGAAGAACAAACGGAGAACCGAGTGATACAGGCACCGCCCTGCTTACATTTCTAGACTACATTACCAATAATGGGGTTTGATTTAAGGACTTCCTCCACAAACTAGAGGTGTACGTACCACGTGCCACTCAGTGCTTTAGATGTGAAGGTTTCAACCATACATCGAGAGGCTGCACCAAAGACATTAAATATGGGAAATGCTCTGGTTCCCATTACACACAAGACAGTGGGTCAGATACACTCACCTGCTCAAACTGTGGTGGTGATCATGGCATTACATTAAAACAATGTCCTTCATACATAGCAGCAACAGCAGCAAAAACTAAGGTTCTCCCTACCACCAACCTGCAATACAGTAGTGCATTGAAACAACCTAACTCAGCCCATCATCAACCACTTCCTCACACTCAACCACAACCTTTGCGTGTACCAGATGTGTCTGTCACTGACACCTGCACCTCAGAGTTCAATCCTCTCTCACAAAATATACAACTGAAAATGCACTAGAAAAGACGCTGGACCGACTTCTAACTAAATTCTTTACACAAGTAACTCAACCCATCCCCGAGGCTGACAACAGACATCCCATCGACATCTACAGACAATGACATCCGGCCTAACACAGATACCATTGCTGGACACACATCGTTTGAACTGATGCTGGAAAAAACTCCTAAATAACCCCTTAGCACGCCTTACCAGTCACTCCCCAGGTTGACTTGCCACAAAGCCCAACCACCAGCACCAGGAGTAACAACCCCCAGCTGTACAAACCTCCCAGCGACCTGCCACTTTGACTGGATAACCCCATCAACCCCACTCCCCCACGACACATACCCCAACCACACCCAGATATTCAACACGGTGTATTACTGCCACGTCAAAAACACCGATGTAATCCCATCCCGGACGTACAAATCCGAAATACAACATAACAACCCTTCTTCAACTATCCTACCTCAACCTACCCTACGCTAACCTACCCTACTCTAACCTATCCTAACCTAACCTACCCCAACCTAACCTTCCCCAACCTTACCTAACCTAACCTACCCTAACCTAACCTAACCTACCCCAATCTTACCTAACCTAACCTAACCTAACCTAACCTAACCTAACCTAACCTAACCTAACCTAACCTTATACACATTAGCCCCATGTTACTTAATGTACTCTAACTCACCCTACCATAAACTACCCTAACCTATCTGAATTGTGACTAACTCCCAAACATACTTACTCACAATTTCCGTCTCTTAACTTAACCTTACACTTTTCATAAACCAGCAACACTTGGATAACACCATGATCACCACCCCTCATCTTTACCATCCTGAGTCCATCTCTACTCATATGTTATTCTCATTATCCTCACACAAATATAAGACATCTATAACTTCCAACCTCTGCCAGAGTGTGAACATTGGTGCGCCACCGTGAGTGCCGCATCGATCAACATCAACACTCGTGCAGTCATCGAGAGGAAACACCTTCACGCAAACTGCACGTGTCGCGAAGTAGAAGAGGAAGAGGTCCAGTTCGTTGTGCCCCGCCTGCCAGCCTCGGTGTTCCTCTTGCCATAGATTCTGACGTTCAGATTCTCTGTCCTTATAGAGGTGGCTCTCACAACTTCTTCCCTCTGTTCATTCCACTTGTTGACCAACTGTTCAGAGGTCGAGTATTTCCTTGCATTTCTTTGGCTCACTTTATGTTCCAACTTAAACTTCTCTCAATTAAATGAAGCTACTCTTGTCATCCTTTGCATTATCAAATACGTTGTGATCATGTCTCCTGTTCCTTCTGGCCTCTAAGGGCTGTGAGGCCCAATGCCTTCAACCTATTGTAGTAGACTAATCCCTCTTAGCTCTGGCACTAATTTTGTTGCAAACCTCCGTTCTTTTTCAATTTTAATTGCCGCATACTCCAGTACTGGTCTAACAAAAGCTGTATAAATTGTTTTGGAATCGTCCTGATATAGGTTTCTAAACGATGTTCTAATGTTTGTCAGTGTCCCATATGCCGCTGATATTACCTTGTCTATGTGTGCCTCTGGTGTAAGTGTTGGAATTATTTACCATGAACGGTATTTGTGTACCATGGACACAAGATATACGCTAAGGTATTCTCACTGAGGACGACACAGTCTTCTGGCTCATGTATACTCAAAACAAGAATGAGTCGCCTGTCTCAGGTATGTTGACTTTGGACAGATTCCCTGAACGGTTTACTGACAACTTTAGCAACGAAAACCAACATATAGAAACAGCTGTCAGTGGGTGGAGATGCTGTGTAAACTTCCAGCTTTACCCGGCTCAAAGCAGCCCAGAAACGCCGCGATCTTTGACCCCAAAGAAAATCTTCACATTTCTGACAGAACTAACAAGAAAGTTTTAAATGACCAAAATATTAAATGAATTGACTCCCAAAAAGCACATGTGAGCAGAGGAGAGACACGGATATATTCTATATCAGGAACAGGTTGGGATAGAGATTGGGATGTTGTGGGATGGAGAAACAGAACGTTGTCCATCCCACGTTCTTATAACAGAACGGTCCATTGTTATGAACTCTGATATACCAGTGATCCTACTACTCAACTACACCTTTGGAAAGGGAGACACTGGTACCTCTGGACTACCACAATACTGGTACCTCTGAACTACCACACACTGGTACCTCTGGACTACCACAACACTGGTACCTCTGGACTACCACACACTGGTACCTCTGGACTACCACAACACTGGTACCTCTGGATTACCACAATACTGGTACCTCTGAACTACCACACACTGGTACCTCTGGACTACCACACACTGGTACCTCTAGACTACCACAACACTGGTACCTCTGGACTACCACACCACTGGTATCTCTGGACTACTACACTACTGGTACCTCTGGACTACCACACTACTGGTACCTCTGGACTACCAAACACTGGTACCTCTGGACTACCAAACCACTGGTACCTCTGGACTACCACAACACTGGTACCTCTACACTACCACAACACTGGTACCTCTGGACTACCACACACTGGTACCTCTGGCCTACCACACCACTGGTACCTCTGGGCTACCACACCACTGGTACCTCTGGACTACCACACCACTGGTACCTCTGGACTACCACACCACTGGTACCTCTGGACTACCACACCACTAGTGGAGTCAACAAGGGAAGCAGACAGTGAGGAGTCAACAAGGGAAGCAGACAGTGAGGAGTCAACAAGGGAAGCAGACAGTGAGGAGTCAACAAGGGAAGCAGACAGTGAGGAGTCAACAAGGGAAGCAGACAGTGAGGAGTCAACAAGGGAAGCAGACAGTGAGGAGTCAACACGGGAAGCAGACAGTGAGGAGTCAACAAGGGAAGCAGACAGTGAGGAGTCAACAAGGGAAGCAGGCAGTGAGGAGTCAACAAGGGAAGCAGACAGTGAGGAGTCAACAAGGGAAGCAGACAGTGAGGAGTCAACAAGGGAAGCAGACAGTGAGGAGTCAACAAGGGAAGCAGACAGTGAGGAGTCAACAAGGGAAGCAGACAGTGAGGAGTCAACAAGGGAAGCAGACAGTGAGGAGTCAACAAGGGAAGCAGACAGTGAGGAGTCAACAAGGGAAGCAGACAGTGTGAGTCAACAAGGGAAGCAGACAGTGAGGAGTCAACAAGGGAAGCAGACAGTGTGAGTCAACAAGGGAAGCAGACAGTGAGGAGTCAACAAGGGAAGCAGACAGTGAGGAGTCAACAAGGGAAGCAGACAGTGAGGAGTCAACAAGGGAAGCAGACAGTGAGGAGTCAACAAGGGAAGCAGACAGTGAGGAGTCAACAAGGGAAGCAGACAGTGAGGAGTCAACAAGGGAAGCAGACAGTGAGGAGTCAACAAGGGAAGCAGACAGTGAGGAGTCAACAAGGGTAGCAGACAGTGAGGAGTCAACAAGGGAAGCAGACAGTGAGGAGTCAACAAGGGAAGCAGACAGTGAGGAGTCAACAAGGGAAGCAGACAGTGAGGAGTCAACAAGGGAAGCAGACAGTGAGGAGTCAACAAGGGAAGCAGACAGTGAGGAGTCAACAAGGGAAGCAGACAGTGTGAGTCAACAAGGGAAGCAGACAGTGAGGAGTCAACAAGGGAAGCAGACAGTGAGGAGTCAACAAGGGAAGCAGACAGTGAGGAGTCAACAAGGGAAGCAGACAGTGAGGAGTCAACAAGGGAAGCAGACAGTGAGGAGTCAACAAGGGAAGCAGACAGTGAGGAGTCAACAAGGGAAGCAGACAGTGAGGAGTCAACAAGGGAAGCAGACAGTGTGAGTCAACAAGGGAAGCAGACAGTGAGGAGTCAACAAGGGAAGCAGACAGTGAGGAGTCAACAAGGGAAGCAGACAGTGAGGAGTCAACAATGGAAGCAGACAGTGAGGAGTCAACAAGGGAAGCAGACAGTGAGGAGTCAACAAGGGAAGCAGACAGTGAGGAGTCAACAAGGGAAGCAGACAGTGAGGAGTCAACAAGGGAAGCAGACAGTGAGGAGTCAACAAGGGAAGCAGACAGTGAGGAGTCAACAAGGTAAGCAGACAGTGAGGAGTCAACAAGGGAAGCAGACAGTGTGAGTCAACAAGGGAAGCAGACAGTGAGGAGTCAACAAGGGAAGCAGACAGTGAGGAGTCAACAAGGGAAGCAGACAGTGAGGAGTCAACAAGGGAAGCAGACAGTGAGGAGTCAACAAGGGAAGCAGACAGTGAGGAGTCAACAAGGGAAGCAGACAGTGAGGAGTCAACAAGGGAAGCAGACAGTGAGGAGTCAACAAGGGAAGCAGACAGTGTGAGTCAACAAGGGAAGCAGACAGTGAGGAGTCAACAAGGGAAGCAGACAGTGAGGAGTCAACAAGGGAAGCAGACAGTGAGGAGTCAACAAGGGAAGCAGACAGTGTGAGTCAACAAGGGAAGCAGACAGTGAGGAGTCAACAAGGGAAGCAGACAGTGAGGAGTCAACAAGGGAAGCAGACAGTGAGGAGTCAACAAGGGAAGCAGACAGTGAGGAGTCAACAAGGGAAGCAGACAGTGAGGAGTCAACAAGGAAAGCAGACAGTGAGGAGTCAACAAGGGAAGCAGACAGTGAGGAGTCAACAAGGGAAGCAGACAGTGACAGCCTCACCACTTTGCGTCACGCAACAAAGAAAGTCAAGCTCGAAACAATCAACACAAAAGTTCAATTCCAATCTTTCACTTTTGGCTTAAATGTCCAGATTATCTAATGCTGATGACCCTCTACTACCACCAGTGTTAGTGTGAGTGATCACAGTGTTACACAGTGTGAGGCCAGTGTTAGTGTGAGTGATCACAGTGTTACACAGTGTGTTGTCAGTGTTAGTGTGAGTGATCACAGTGTTACACAGTGTGAGGCCAGTGTTAGTATGAGTGATCACAGTGTTACAGTGTGTGGTCAGTGTTAGTGTGAGTGATCACAGTGTTACACAGTGTTAGGTCAGTGTTAGTGTGAGTGATCACAGTGTTACACAGTGTGAGGCCAGTGTTAGTGTGAGTGATCACAGTGTTACAGTGTGAGGCCAGTGTTAGTGTGAGTGACCACAGTGTTACAGTGTGTGGTCAGTGTTAGTGTGAGTGATCACAGTGTTACACAGTGTGAGGTCAGTGTTAGTGTGAGTGATCACAGTGTTACACAGTGTGAGGCAAGTGTTAGTGTGAGTGATCACAGTGTTACACAGTGTGAGGTCAGTGTTAGTGTGAGTGATCACAGTGTTACACAGTGTGAGGCAAGTGTTAGTGTGAGTGATCACAGTGTTACACAGTGTGAGGCCAGTGTTAGTGTGAGTGATCACAGTGTTACACAGTGTGAGGCCAGTGTTAGTGTGAGTGATCACAGTGTTAGTGTGAGTGATCACAGTGTTACACAGTGTGAGGCAAGTGTTAGTGTAAGTGATCACAGTGTTAGTGTGAGTGATCACAGTGTTACACAGTGTGAGGCCAGTGTTAGGGTGAGTGATCACAGTGTTACACAGTGTGTGGTCAGTGTTAGTATGAGTGATCACAGTGTTACACAGTGTGAGGCAAGTGTTAGTGTGAGTGATCACAGTGTTACACAGTGTGAGGCCAGTGTTAGTATGAGTGATCACAGTGTTACACAGTGTGAGGCCAGTGTTAGTGTGAGTGATCACAGTGTTACACAGTGTGAGTGATCACAGTGTTACACAGTGTGAGGCCATTGTTAGTATGAGTGATCACAGTGTTACACAGTGTGAGGCCAGTGTTAGTGTGAGTGATCACAGTGTTACACGGTGTGAGGCCAGTGTTAGTGTGAGTGATCACAGTGTTACACAGTGTGAGGCCAGTGTTAGTGTGAGTGATCACAGTGTTACACAGTGTGAGGCCAGTGTTAGTGTGAGTGATCACAGTGTTACACAGTGTGAGGCAAGTGTTAGTGTAAGTGATCACAGTGTTAGTGCGAGTGATCACAGTGTTACACAGTGTGAGGCCAGTGTTAGTGTGAGTGATCACAGTGTTACACAGTGTGAGGCAAGTGTTAGTGTGAGTGATCACAGTGTTACACAGTGTGAGGCCAGTGTTAGTGTGAGTGATCACAGTGTTACACAGTGTGAGGCAAGTGTTAGTGTGAGTGAACACAGTGTTAGTGTGAGTGATCACAGTGTTACACAGTGTGAGGCCAGTGTTAGTGTGAGTGATCACAGTGTTACACAGTGTGAGGCCAGTGTTAGTGTGAGTGATCACAGTGTTACACAGTGTGTGGCCAGTGTTAGTGTGAGTGATCACAGTGTTACACAGTGTGTGGCCAGTGTTAGTGTGAGTGATCACAGTGTTACACAGTGTGTGGCTAGTGTTAGTGTGAGTGATCACAGTGTTACACAGTGTGAGGCCAGTGTGAGTGTGAGTGATCACAGTGTTACACAGTGTGAGGCCAGTGTTAGTGTGAGTGATCACAGTGTTACAGTGTGTGAGGCCAGTGTTAGTGTGAGTGATCACAGTGTTACACAGTGTGAGGCCAGTGTTAGTGTGAGTGATCACAGTGTTACACAGTGTGAGGCCAGTGTTAGTGTGAGTGATCACAGTGTTACACAGTGTGAGGCCAGTGTTAGTGTGAGTGATCACAGTGTTACACAGTGTGAGGCCAGTGTTAGTGTGAGTGATCACAGTGTTACACAGTGTGAGGTCCAGTGTTAGTGTGAGTGATCACAGTGTTACACAGTGTGAGTGGCCAGTGTTAGTGTGAGTGATCACAGTGTTACACAGTGTGTGGCCAGTGTTAGTGTGAGTGATCACAGTGTTACACAGTGTGTGGTCCAGTGTTAGTGTGAGTGATCACAGTGTTACACAGTGTGTGGTCAGTGTTAGTGTGAGTGATCACAGTGTTACACAGTGTGAGGCCAGTGTTAGTGTGAGTGATCACAGTGTTACAGTGTGAGGCCAGTGTTAGTGTGAGTGATCACAGTGTTACAGCAGTGTGTAGGTCAGTGTTAGTGTGAGTGATCACAGTGTTACACAGTGTGAGGCCAGTGTTAGTGTGAGTGATCACAGTGTTACACAGTGTGAGGCAAGTGTTAGTGTGAGTGATCACAGTGTTACACAGTGTGTGAGGTCAGTGTTAGTGTGAGTGATCACAGTGTTACACAGTGTGAGGCAGTGTTAGTGTGAGTGATCACAGTGTTACACAGTGTGAGGCCAGTGTTAGTGTGAGTGATCACAGTGTTACACAGTGTGAGGCAGTGTTAGTGTGAGTGATCACAGTGTTACACAGTGTGAGGCCAGTGTTAGTGTGAGTGATCACAGTGTTACACAGTGTGAGGCCAGTGTTAGTGTGAGTGATCACAGTGTTACACAGTGTGAGGCCAGTGTTAGTGTGAGTGATCACAGTGTTACACAGTGTGAGGCAGTGTTAGTGTGAGTGATCACAGTGTTACACAGTGTGAGGCCAGTGTTAGTGTGAGTGATCACAGTGTTACACAGTGTGAGGCCAGTGTTAGTGTGAGTGATCACAGTGTTACACAGTGTGAGGCCAGTGTTAGTGTGAGTGATCACAGTGTTACACAGTGTGAGGCCAGTGTTAGTGTGAGTGATCACAGTGTTACACAGTGTGAGGCAGTGTTAGTGTGAGTGATCACAGTGTTAGTGATCACAGTGTTACACAGTGTGAGGCCAGTGTTAGTGTGAGTGATCACAGTGTTACACAGTGTGAGGCAGTGTTAGTGTGAGTGATCACAGTGTTACACAGTGTGAGGCCAGTGTTAGTGTGAGTGATCACAGTGTTACACAGTGTGAGGCAGTGTTAGTGTGAGTGATCACAGTGTTAGTGTGAGTGATCACAGTGTTACACAGTGTGAGGCCAGTGTTAGTGTGAGTGATCACAGTGTTACACAGTGTGAGGCAGTGTTAGTGTGAGTGATCACAGTGTTATGTGAGTGTCACAGTGTTACACAGTGTGAGGCCAGTGTTAGTGTGAGTGATCACAGTGTTACACAGTGTGAGGCAGTGTTAGTGTGAGTGATCACAGTGTTACACAGTGTGAGGCCAGTGTTAGTGTGAGTGATCACAGTGTTACACAGTGTGAGGCAGTGTTAGTGTGAGTGATCACAGTGTTACACAGTGTGAGGCCAGTGTTAGTGTGAGTGATCACAGTGTTACACAGTGTGAGGCAGTGTTAGTGTGAGTGATCACAGTGTTAGTGTGAGTGATCACAGTGTTACACAGTGTGAGGCCAGTGTTAGTGTGAGTGATCACAGTGTTACACAGTGTGAGGCCAGTGTTAGTGTGAGTGATCACAGTGTTACACAGTGTGAGGCAGTGTTAGTGTAGTGATCACAGTGTTAGTGTGAGTGATCACAGTGTTACACAGTGTGAGGCCAGTGTTAGTGTGAGTGATCACAGTGTTACACAGTGTGAGGCAGTGTTAGTGTGAGTGATCACAGTGTTACACAGTGTGAGGCCAGTGTTAGTGTGAGTGATCACAGTGTTACACAGTGTGAGGCAGTGTTAGTGTGAGTGATCACAGTGTTAGTGTGAATCACAGTGTTCACAGTGTGAGGCCAGTGTTAGTGTGAGTGATCACAGTGTTACACAGTGTGAGGCAGTGTTAGTGTGAGTGATCACAGTGTTACACAGTGTGAGGCAGTGTTAGTGTGAGTGATCACAGTGTTACACAGTGTGAGGCAGTGTTAGTGTGAGTGATCACAGTGTTACACAGTGTGAGGCCAGTGTTAGTGTGAGTGATCACAGTGTTACACAGTGTGAGGCCAGTGTTAGTGTGAGTGATCACAGTGTTACACAGTGTGAGGTCCAGTGTTAGTGTGAGTGATCACAGTGTTACACAGTGTGAGGCCAGTGTTAGTGTGAGTGATCACAGTGTTACACAGTGTGAGGCCAGTGTTAGTGTGAGTGATCACAGTGTTACACAGTGTGAGGCAGTGTTAGTGTGAGTGATCACAGTGTTACACAGTGTGTGGTCAAGTGTTAGTGTGAGTGATCACAGTGTTACACAGTGTGAGGCCAGTGTTAGTGTGAGTGATCACAGTGTTACACAGTGTGGAGTCAGTGTTAGTGTGAGTGATCACAGTGTTACACAGTGTGAGGCCAGTGTTAGTGTGAGTGATCACAGTGTTACACAGTGTGAGGCCAGTGTTAGTGTGAGTGATCACAGTGTTACACAGTGTGAGGCAAGTGTTAGTGTGAGTGATCACAGTGTTACACAGTGTGAGGCCAGTGTTAGTGTGAGTGATCACAGTGTTACACAGTGTGAGGCCAGTGTTAGTGTGAGTGATCACAGTGTTACACAGTGTGAGGCAAGTGTTAGTGTGAGTGATCACAGTGTTAGTGTGAGTGATCACAGTGTTACACAGTGTGAGGCAAGTGTTAGTGTGAGTGATCACAGTGTTACACAGTGTGAGGCAAGTGTTAGTGTGAGTGATCACAGTGTTACACAGTGTGAGGCCAGTGTTTAGTGTGAGTGATCACAGTGTTACACAGTGTGAGGCCAGTGTTAGTGTGAGTGATCACAGTGTTACACAGTGTGAGGGCAGTGTTAGTGTGAGTGATCACAGTGTTACACAGTGTGAGGCCAGTGTTAGTATGAGTGATCACAGTGTTACACAGTGTGAGGCCAGTGTTAGTATGAGTGATCACAGTGTTACACAGTGTGAGGCCAGTGTTAGTGTGAGTGATCACAGTGTTACACAGTGTGAGGCAGTGTTAGTAGTGAGTGATCACAGTGTTAACACAGTGTGAGGCCAGTGTTAGTGTGAGTGATCACAGTGTTACACAGTGTGAGGCCAGTGTTAGTGTGAGTGATCACAGTGTTACACAGTGTGAGGCAGTGTTAGTGTGAGTGATCACAGTGTTACACAGTGTTGAGGCAAGTGTTAGTGTGAGTGGATCACAGTGTTACACAGTGTGAGGCCAGTGTTAGTGTAGTGATCACAGTGTTACACAGTGTAGAGGCCAGTGTTAGTGTGAGTGATCACAGTGTTACACAGTGTGAGGCCAGTGTTAGTGTGAGTGATCACAGTGTTACACAGTGTGAGGCAAGTGTTAGTGTGAGTGATCACAGTGTTACACAGTGTGAGGCCAGTGTTAGTGTGAGTGATCACAGTGTTACACAGTGTGAGGCAAGTGTTAGTGTGAGTGATCACAGTGTTAGTGTGAGTGATCACAGTGTTACACAGTGTGAGGCCAGTGTTAGTGTGAGTGATCACAGTGTTACACAGGGGTGAGGCAAGTGTTAGTGTGAGTGATCACAGTGTTACACAGTGTGAGGCCAGTGTTAGTGTGAGTGATCACAGTGTTACACAGTGTGAGGCAAGTGTTAGTGTGAGTGATCACAGTGTTAGTGTGAGTGATCACAGTGTTACACAGTGTGAGGCAAGTGTTAGTGTGAGTGATCACAGTGTTACACAGTGTGAGGCAAGTGTTAGTGTGAGTGATCACAGTGTTACACAGTGTGAGGCCAGTGTTAGTGTGAGTGAACACAGTGTTACACAGTGTGAGGCCAGTGTTAGTATGAGTGATCACAGTGTTACACAGTGTGAGGCCAGTGTTAGTATGAGTGATCACAGTGTTACACAGTGTGTGGTCAGTGTTAGTATGAGTGATCACAGTGTTACACAGTGTGAGGCCAGTGTTAGTATGAGTGATCACAGTGTTACACAGTGTGAGGCAAGTGTTAGTGTGAGTGATCACAGTGTTACACAGTGTGAGGCCAGTGTTAGTGTGAGTGATCACAGTGTTACACAGTGTGAAGCAAGTGTTAGTGTGAGCGATCACAGTGTTACACAGTGTGAGGCCAGTATTAGTGTGAGTGATCACAGTGTTACACCAGTGTGAGGCCAGTGTTAGTGTGAGTGATCACAGTGTTAAACAGTGTGAGGCAAGTGTTAGTGTGAGTGATCACAGTGTTACACAGTGTGAGGCCAGTGTTAGTGTGAGTGATCACAGTGTTACACAGTGTGAGGCCAGTGTTAGTGTGAGTGATCACAGTGTTACACAGTGTGAGGCCAGTGTTAGTGTGAGTGATCACAGTGTTACACAGTGTGAGGCCAGTGTTAGTAGTGAGTGATCACAGTGTTACACAGTGTGAAGGCCAGTGTTAGTGTGAGTGATCACAGTGTTACACAGTGTGAAGTCCAGTGTTAGTGTGAGTGATCACAGTGTTTACACATGTGTGAGGCCAGTGTTAGTGTGAGTGATCACAGTGTTACACAGTGGTGTAGGTCAAGTGTTAGTGTGAGTGATCACAGTGTTACACAGTGTGAGGCAAGTGTTAGTGTGAGTGATCACAGTGTTACACAGTGTGAGGCCAGTGTTAGTGTGAGTGATCACAGTGTTACACAGTGTGAGGCCAGTGTTAGTGTGAGTGATCACAGTGTTACACAGTTTGAGGCCACTGTTAGTGTGAGTGATCACAGTATTACACAGTGTGAGGCAAGTGTTAGTGTGAGTGATCACAGTGTTACACAGTGTGAGGCCAGTGTTAGTGTGAGTGATCACAGTGTTACACAGTGTGAGGCCAGTGTTAGTGTGAGTGATCACAGTGTTACACAGTGTGAGGCCAGTGTTAGTGTGAGTGATCACAGTGTTACACAGTGTGAGGCCATTGTTAGTGTGAGTGATCACAGTGTTACACAGTGTGAGGTCAGTGTTAGTATGAGTGATCACAGTGTTACACAGTGTGAGGCCAGTGTTAGTGTGAGTGATCACAGTGTTACAGTGTGTGGTCAGTGTTAGTGTGAGTGATCACAGTGTTACACAGTGTGAGGCCAGTGTTAGTATGAGTGATCACAGTGTTACACAGTGTGTGGTCAGTGTTAGTGTGAGTGATCACAGTGTTACACAGTGTGAAGCCAGTGTTAGTATGAGTGATCACAGTGTTACACAGTGTGAGGACAATTTGAGCGCCTCATCCTGGCGTTACATGTAATGACGTTAGCTCCAAGAAATGTAAGAAGAGAGACTGATACATTATTTACAAAGTAGGGATCAATACCACTTTGATATTGGTAATAAATATCAGTATTATGGTGTATATGTGAGGTGCTGCGAGGCCTGATAACAACTGGTAAATATTTACCATCATAACATGTTTACTGACTCGAGAAGTGCCCCGCCAATGTTATTCACTCAGTAGTGTTATTGTGGCAACGACAATGTATTATTTGTCAATTATACATGTTACTGAAGTAGCAAATGTATCAAGTCATGATACAAGGGAAGCTAGTGGCCGTAGCAGTCAGTACAAAGTATTAATACATCAGAAGAAATGTTCTATTCATTTCCTGTACAGTTGCTATATGGTAGCATCTTCACCCCATACATGTACGTCTGTCCTAAACTAATAGGGGTCGGATATAGGCTGGTCGGGGGTAGGCCTAACTTAATTTAAATGCTATAACATATATATCAGTTTATAACGCTACCCTCACGTACTATTTTCACAGACTAAAATTATATCGTTTAGTGAAATCTGAGTTTGAAAAAACGTAGAGTTTACAACAAACTCTACGTTTTTACAAACTTTTTTGATGAGTTACTCGAGTGGGAAGATAATTACAGTGATAAAGACTAGATGGTTACATAGACGTACACATAGATGGGTAGATAGATGGATAGTTTTATAGATAGATAGATGGATGGATAGACGGAGAATGTATTGATGGATAAATGTATTGATAGATAGATGGATATATAGACAGATGGATACATGGATGGAAAAAGAGTTTGACTGATCGAGTCACTTCTGGGGTGTAAGTTTTCAGTTGCATATATGCCTGGGGACCATTCAGGCATGTTCGCATTTGTGTTCCTCGCGTGTGCCCCAAAGAATGAGGTGATTCGATAAAATACCATGCCCAAGATTACCATCAGAGTGCCGGCGGGCTGTTGGGGAAATAGCCTCGGCTACCATCAGCTGTTGTCCGGTCGTGATGGTCGAGTGGATAAGGTGCCCTGTACACCAGTTGCATAGTGCTCCTGGCAGTATGGGTTTGAGTCACTTCTGGGGTGTGAGTTTTCATATTATACATATTATATATATATATAAGGGAGTACCCACGACTACCCAAGTGAAAGACAGTAACAACGAATAATTCAACAATTAAACAATAATTACTTAAACAATACAAGTATATCAAAACGTTTCAAGGCTTTGTCAATATTTTCGAACTCCGAAAAATATAGTAAACATAACATTTTTTGGCCGGAGTTTCCCAGTGCATATTTTGTTATAATATGTACGATGTGCTTTGCTACGGCAAACTTCCAAAAAACTTAGTGGTTAATAAAGCCCTACTCATCATCTATGTCTTCAAGTGCCCACTCGGGGACTGTCAGAACCAACGTGCTCAATATATAGGCAAGACAACAACATCCCATTTCAAGACGCCTAACAATACACAAGTAGCAAGGTCCTGTTAAAGCACATATAATCCTTATTCATAACTAGACCATCACAAGAAATATTCTCACAAACACAACCAGCGTCTCGAAAGACACATAAGCCTACAAACGTCACTAAACGTAAGCCTACCCCCACCCCCTACTTTTTTGGTGTCTTATTTTTACCCTTCTCTTATTCTATATCACCTCACTTTGTGGGGCCACGTGAGCAACACATATGTGAAAAAGCTTGAATGGTCCCCAAGCCAATATGCAACTGAAAACTCCACCCCCCCAGAAGGATTTGAAAGCAATATGCCCAAAGCACTGCAACTGGCTTACCCGGTACCTTAACCACTCGACCAACCGTGACCGTACAGAAGACATTGGTAGGTGAGACTATATCCCCAACGTCTCGACGACACTTGGTGGTAAGCTTGGGCATAGTTATTTCATGGAATCACCTCACTTTGTTCACGTAGCCCCACAAATTGAGGTGACTCGATGAAATAACTATGCCCAAGCTTACCACCAAGTGCCAGTCCTTCTTAATGAGGGGCAAGTGTGCTGACCACAAACACCCTATGACACTCACCATACCATGACATATCACCCTGCAAAGGTCCTCGAGACAAGCCTCATATGACAGGTCGTCAACCATGGACACATAAAGAGACATTCTTTGATAGATATAGATAATAAGAACATCAGCAGCTGCAATAATATAAGGTATTACCAGCGCCAAACATCTGGAGCTGGAATATCTCCAAATATATCTCCTGAATATATTAGCACTGTAGTTTATCTTTGATTAGGATGGTTACTATCATAATCAAGAAATATTATTAAGAGTATATGTGTTTCATCAATGAGAATATGAGGTACATCAATGATTATGTGAGATCAATCAATGATTATGTGAGATCAATCAATGAGTGAATGAGGTCTATCAATAGGCATGTGAGCTCCAACAATGAGTGTTTGATTGATAGAATAGACAAAGATACAACGTCCAATATCAGGAACGTTAGAAGGAAAGAATTGCGCAGAATTGAGTCTATATACTGAGACTAATGAAAAAAATGTGCATCGTAAACCTAAAGGAAAAACTTCCCCAACATTAGAGTTGTAAATAAATGCAGCGAGTTAGATGGGGAAACAGATGAAGACATGCCAGTACACATGTTTTATACCAAATACTTTAGAAAATGCAAGAAAAGTCATTGCAATAGCCGACTGCTCGAGTGCAGGGCTCTAGAGCTGAAACTCGACCCTGAGAGCGGATTCAAGAAAGCGCTTAGGCAAGTATAATAAAGTAGATCATGCATAAATAGCGAACGCGACTCAGGTGTTCAAAATGAGAACACACACAGTTTAGACACAGTTTAGAGAACACAAGCAACAAGCACACTCTCTGAGGAAGACATTCAACAGCTTAAATAACATTAATATAAAAGGTTGAGTATAATTCTCTGCTCTAAAACTGTCATGGTGTCCGTTTCCACACATAAAAGATTTCTGCCTCTAGAACCAAATTAACATTACCGTAATTAGCAGACCTCAGGATGAAGGCCTCATTATTGCTTAACAAAACACTTTCTTTTTGACAAGTGTGACAAACCATTAAATATTCATCAGTTATTGACACATGTTTCAGAGACGCGTAATATTACAACCAAAATAGTAATATTCTAAGTATTCATTTTCAATACACCAAAACGTATAAGAGAATAACAAGTATTCCCATTAACTCCAGGCATCACCGACACGCTGCACTACAGTCAATATTGTTCTATGTGGAGTGAAGAACCACCAGTAAACCTTCTTTTGGAATAATTTAAAGAGTTCGTAAAAAGTAAATATTAGAACCAAACTTAACTATTTCTAGGCCTAGTATATAGCACATATATGTACTATATAAGGCCGAGGACAGTGTGTATTAGGCCTAGGAATGTTAGGAGACGTTTGGGTCAGTCAGCTTCACATAGTTATGTTGCTGATGAAAAAGTTTCCGGTTTTTCTAAATTCAATATTGCAAAGGTCTACATTTTGTTGCTCCATCGCTATATATAGGAACTATTTGGTGGGAAGTACCAATAAGAACTTCCATTTAAGGAGTCTGGGCTGCAACATCCAGCTGCAAACATTGCCACTCAATCTTGCACAGTCAATGAGATATTTATTGAAATATCTCATTCTCAATCGACTTGAGAATGGTCCAGGACAGACCGAAACGTCGTCGGCCCTTCATTTCCTAGTGTGTGGTCTGGTCAACAAACGTCAGCCACGTTATTGTGACTCATCGCCTGCATATTTATTGAATATAACAAAGGAACATCATGATTGTCGACATCGCTCATTGTGCTTGTCGGCTTTCATCAAAGTTCAAAATTGACTTCAACTTTAAAGTCATCAACTTTCTAAGTAATGCACAGAGAAGAAAAGTTTAAATTGCTTATCAGTAAGTTGGTGAAGCATGGAAATTTGTTTTAACACTTCTCATGGCACAGTTTACTTGTAAAAAACAACCCTGTCACTTAGCTTGGCCACCAGGACCAGTGTCACTTGTTTTGGGACCCAGCACCAGTGTCATTTGGCTAGGCCCCCAGGACCAGTGTCACTTAGCTTGGCCACCAGGACCAGTGTCACTTGGCTTGGCCCCCGGGCCAGTGTCACTTGGCTTGGCCCCCAGGACCAGTGTCATTTGGCTAGGCCCCCAGGACCAGTGTCACTTGTTTTGGGACCCAGCACCAGTGTCATTTGGCTAGGCCCCCAGGACCAGTGTCATTTGGCTAGGCCCCCAGGACCAGTGTCACTTGGCTTGGCCCCCAGGACCAGTGTCATTTGGCTAGGCCCCCAGGACCAGTGTCACTTGGCTTGGCCCCCAGGACCAGTGTCACTTGGCTTGGCCCCCAGGACCAGTGTCATTTGGCTAGGCCCCAGGACCAGTGTCATTTGGCTAGGCCCCCAGGACCAGTGTCACTTGGCTTGGCCCCCAAAGCCAGTGTCACTTGGCTTGGCCCCCAGGACCAGTGTCACTTGGCTTGGCCCCCAGGACCAGTGTCATTTGGCTAGGCCCCCAGGACCAGTGTCATTTGGCTAGGCCCCCAGGACCAGTGTCACTTGGCTTGGCCCCCAGGACCAGTGTCACTTGGCTTGGCCCCCAGGACCAGTGTCATTTGGCTAGGCCCCAGGACCAGTGTCATTTGGCTAGGCCCCCAGGACCAGTGTCACTTGGCTTGGCCCCCAAAGCCAGTGTCACTTGGCTTGGCCCCCAGGACCAGTGTCACTTGGCTTGGCCCCCAGGACCAGTGTCATTTGGCTAGGCCCCCAGGACCAGTGTCATTTGGCTAGGCCCCCAGGACCAGTGTCACTTGGCTTGGCCCCCAAAGCCAGTGTCACTTGGCTTGGCCCCCAAGACCAGTGTCACTTGGCTTGGCCCCCAAGACCAGTGTCACTTGGCTTGGCCCTCAAGGTCAGTGTCACTTGGCTTGGCCCTCAAGGTCAGTGTCATTTGGTTTGGCCCCCAGGACCAGTGTCACTTGGCTTGGCCCCCAGGACCAGTGTCACTTGGCTTGGCCCCCAGGACCAGTGTCACTTGGCTTGGCCCCTAGGACCAGTGTCACTTGGCTTGGCCCCCAGGACCAGTGTCACTTGGCTTGGCCCCCAGGACCAGTGTCACTTGGCTTGGCCCCCAGGACCAGTGTCACTTGGCTTGGCCCCCAGGACCAGTGTCACTTGTCTTGGCCCCCAGGGCCAGTGTCACTTGGCTTGGCCCCCAGGACCAGTGTCACTTGTCTTGGCCCCCAGGGCCAGTGTCACTTGGCTTGGCCCCCAGGACCAGTGTCACTTGTCTTGGCCCCCAGGACCAGTGTCACTTGGCTTGGCCCCCAGGACCAGTGTCACTTGGCTTGGCCCCCAGGACCAGTGTCACTTGGCTTGGCCCCCAGGACCAGTGTCACTTGGCTTGGCCCCTAGGACCAGTGTCACTTGGCTTGGCCCCCAGGACCAGTGTCACTTGGCTTGGCCCCTAGGACCAGTGTCACTTGGCTTGGCCCCCAGGACCAGTGTCACTTGGCTTGGCCCCCAGGACCAGTGTCACTTGACTTGGCCCCAAGGACCAGTGTCACTTGGCTTGGCCCCCAGGACCAGTGTCACTTGTCTTGGCCCCCAGGATCAGTGTCACTTGGCTTGGCCCCCAGGACCAGTGTCACTTTGCTTGGCCCCCAGGACCAGTGTCACTTGGCTTGGCCCCCCAGGACCAGTGTCACTTGGCTTGGCCCCCAGGACCAGTGTCACTTGGCTTGGCCCCCAGGACCAGTGTCACTTGACTTGGCCCCTAGGATCAGTGTCACTTGACTTGGCTCCAGGACCAGTGTCACTTGGCTTGGCCCCCAGGACCAGTGTCACTTGGCTTGGCCCCCAGAACCAGTGTCACTTGGCTTGGCCCCCAGGACCAGTGTCACTTGGCTTGGCCCCCAGGACCAGTGTCACTTGGCTTGGCCCCAAGGATCAGTGTCACTTGGCTTGGCCCCAAGGATCAGTGTCACTTGACTTGGCCCCAAGAATCAGTGTCACTTGACTTGGCCCCAAGGATCAGTGTCACTTGACTTGGCCCCAAGGATCAGTGTCACTTGACTTGGCCCCCAGGATCAGTGTCACTTGATTTGGCCACCAGGACCAGTGTCACTTGGCTTGGCCCCCAGGACCAGTGTCACTTGGCTTGGCCCCAAGGATCAGTGTCACTTGGCTTGGCCCCAAGGATCAGTGTCACTTGACTTGGCCCCAAGAATCAGTGTCACTTGACTTGGCCCCAAGGATCAGTGTCACTTGACTTGGCCCCAAGGATCAGTGTCACTTGACTTGGCCACCAGGACCAGTGTCACTTGGCATGGCCTTCAAGACACTCTTACTCCCCACTTAGACGACAGTGACGATTACTGGCCTGAGATCACGGTGCACAGTAGCTAAGTGATCCCTACCTACTGATGACTGACAACTAACGGACTCAGAACACGGTACATAGTAGCTAATTACACATACCGACGACTGTGATCTCAGTTCAGAGTAGCCAAACTATCACCAACTCCTGTACTTAATTATTATAATTGTGAGGTATTATACTAAAAAAAATTACAAGAAAATTCTATGTATTAAGATTCAAGCAAGTTTATAAAAAGAAATTAATTTTTCTTTTAAATGTTTCTCAGTTTTTATGCAAAACTGTCAGGTGAATTTAGGTGATTTAAAAATTACTTTAAAATATGTACCTTGTTTCATACATAAATTTACATTTTGATATTAATTCGTATTTTTGCTAAAAATTTATTGTAATTAAGAAAATTTTTATTTGCTTGTCTTCCCTCACTCCTGAGGAAGACTATTGAGTTAATTTTTAATACATATTTAAAGGGTTACTATAATATTGACAATATATTGTGTTGATTCATTGTTTCGAGAGAAGTGCGATGCTGGAAGATGACCATTTGTTGATGGGTCATGACTATAGGCGCACCCTTTCTCTCCTCTTCTAAACCTTCTTTCTCTTTATACACGACGACCACTAGGAAGCCTCGTGATGGTGCGAGTCACCAAACTCCTGTGGGTTGCAACCACACTGTTCTCAGAACATGCTATATTGTAGATAAGTGATCCCCACTTACGACTGTGACGATCAGTGGCCCAAGAACAAGTTGCACAGTAGCTAAGTGATCATGGCCCCCAGGACCAGTGATGACTGTGTGACGACCATTTGCTTTAGAACATGCTGCACAGTAGTTAACTGATCCGTACTTACTGACTCTATGACGACCAGTGGTCTCAGAATACGGTGCACAGTAGATAAGTGATTCCTACGTACTGACGAATAGTGGCCTCAGAACACGGTGCACAGTAGCTAAGTAATCCGCGCTTAATGACGACTACTAGGCTCAGAACATGGTACACAGTAGTTCATTACTCATAGCGACAAATGTGATCTCAGTTCAGAGTAGCCAAGCTATCACCAATTGCTGATGAGTGAGAATCCAGTCATTGTTTCTAGCTGCATCCCATCCTCCAAATTGACAGTACGATTTAATACTAAGTGAAAATAAGTACAATTCCTAACTGCTATGAATAGTATATAATTGCTCTTATTTGTCTTCTTACATTTACCACCCCATTTTTAGAGGACGGGCTGCTATATACTATAATTATTAAATATAATTTACAAAATTTTGAAGTAACTAGTTGTTGTGTAAAGTATAAAGCGCAAGTTTATAAATAAATATTTTTTGTTTTTATTTTATATTTCTTACTAATTTTTATACAAAACTGTCTAATGATTTCAGGCGAATTTAAAATTGTCCTAAAAACTGATCATTATTTTATATAATATATTTAACGTTTATATGATTTATTTTTGTCTTACTGTAATTAAGATGATATAAGTGCTATTTATTTGCTTGTCCTCCCAAACGCCTGAGGAAAATTGAAGTGTTGATTTTCTATTCATCGTTAAAGGGTTACTATAATATTCAGAATATATTGCGTTCATTCATTGTTTCAATGATGAAAGATGACAATTTGTTAATGGGTCATGACTATAGGAGCACCCTTTCTCTCCTCTTCTAAACTTTTTTCTCTTTATACACGACGACCACTAGGAAGCCTCGTGATGGTGCGAGTCACCAAACTCTTGTGGGTTGCAACCACACTGGTCTCAGAACATGGTACAATGTAGCTAATGTTAGGACCCCAGGTAGCCTGAAGAACGAGTCTAACTGTCGTAGACTCCGCCTACTGGACCTGATTGAGAAGTTAGAGGAAGTGTAAATATATGAATGTATTCTAAATACATGACAAATGTCAGTGAATAGTTTAAAAGCATGCGCAGAGGATGAACATGTAAATAAGTGACATGACATGAGATGTCGATACTTTGCTGACATGAAGTGAGACTCGCGGGACATCTTGACAATACTTGAGCAACAGAAGTTGTGAGGGAATGTCGCGTTCTGTTGAGCTCCTGGTCGAGGAGGACCACCTAGTTGTGTGCTCCTTCAAGAGGAGGGAATCAGGCAGGCGTTTATGTGGGAAGACTTAATGTACTCAAGTCAGGAGCAGAAGAGCTGTGAGGCAGTCTAAAAGAGGCCTGGTTGGATGTCATAGGAGGACAACATCTTGGAGCAGCAGCTGATTGAGCGCCTTCAAGATACAAATTCTGCGGTTTGTGAGGGAGAACTGCAACGTTTGTGAGGGAGAACTGCAACGTTTGTGAGGGAGAACTGCAACGTTTGTGAGGGAGAACTGCAACGTTTGTGAGGGAGAACTACAACGTTTGTGAGAGAGAACTGCAACGTTTGTGAGGGAGAACTGCAACGTTTGTGAGGGAGAACTACAACGTTTGTGTGGGAGAACTGCAACGTTTGTGTGGGAGAACTGCAACGTTTGTGTGGGAGAACTGCAACGTTTGTGAGGGAGAACTGCAACGTTTGTGTGGGAGAACTACAACGTTTGTGTGGGAGAACTGCAACGTTTGTGAGGGAGAACTGCAACGTTTGTGTGGGAGAACTGCAACGTTTGTGTGGGAGAACTGCAACGTTTGTGAGGGAGAACTGCAACGTTTGTGTGGGAGAACTGCAACGTTTGTGTGGGAGAACCACAACGTTTGTGAGGGAGAACCACAACGTTTGTGTGGGAGAACTACAACGTTTGTGTGGGAGAACTACAACGTTTGTGTGGGAGAACTGCAACGTTTGTGTGGGAGAACTGCAACGTTTGTGTGGGAGAACTACAACGTTTGTGTGGGAGAACTGCAACGTTTGTGAGGGAGAACTGCAACGTTTGTGTGGGAGAACTGCAACGTTTGTGTGGGAGAACTACAACGTTTGTGTGGGAGAACTGCAACGTTTGTGAGGGAGAACTGCAACGTTTGTGTGGGAAAACTGCAACGTTTGTGTGGGAGAACTACAACGTTTGTGTGGGAGAACTGCAACGTTTGCGTGGGAGAACTGCAACGTTTGTGTGGGAGAACTGCAACGTTTGTGTGGGAGAACTGCAACGTTTGTGTGGGAGAACCACAACGTTTGTGTGGGAGAACTACAACGTTTGTGTGGGAGAACCACAACGTTTGTGTGGGAGAACTACAACGTTTGTGTGGGAGAACCACAACGTTTGTGTGGGAGAACCACAAAGTTTGTGTGGGAGAACTGCAACGTTTGTATGGGAGAACCACAACGTTTGTGTGGGAGAACTGCAACGTTTGTGTGGGAGAACTGCAACGTTTGTGAGTGAGAACTACAACGTTTGTGTGGGAGAACCACAACGTTTGTGTGGGAGAACTGCAACGTTTGTATGTGAAAGCTATAATGTTTGTGTGGTGGAAGTTAGTGAGAGAACTTCGTGCCAGAGGAGTACAAGCTATACTGTAAGGTGAAGTAGGACTTCCAGTGAGAAGTGGAACTTCATGGACCTAATGAATCTTAGAGTTGTGTAGGGAGCTACACGTCGTTTGTGTGAAGCGTTTGGCGAGAGTTTCACTGACATTTAAGGAGGACTACACTGATTGGTGGTGCTGCAGGAGTTCCTTACATATTCTGAGGACCCAGATGATGATTGTAGTGGGGGACATCGAGTAATGGAATAGAGGACCATATGGACCTCGATATCTAAGAGAGTGCTTGATTGTGTTTTTGGTGTGAAAGGCGCAGTGCAAGGTGAGAGATTGATGCTTTTGTAGAGTAGGAAATATATGAATATTATATGTGTCATGTATTGCAGCCTAAAGCAGTGAAGGAAGCAGAAGGCTGTGGACTGAAGTCCGAGCAGCAGCCTGGTGCAGTTATAGGTTGGAGACATAAGGTGACATTAGTGTGTTACCAGTTGGTAGTAGCCTAAGAGGTGATTGTACTGTTTTATAACCATTTCCTTTATGTGTATTGTGTATGTTTAAATGTATTAACTATTATGTTTGTTAGCTGGCTTTTGCTCTTGTCCTGGTGAGGCTTCCTGGCTAGAGAGAGAGAGAGAAAGACTCGGATATAACATGGGTGATAGTGGACTATAACTGAGGGGGATTGAGAGATCATCCCACAGTAAGGAGAGTGCGGGGAGTCACGGCGGCACAAGAGGGGGTGTGTACACATGACAACTAGGCAGTGTGAGCCGTAACCCTGAACAAAGGTGACGCTGATCCACTCTCCCAGAACCAGACGCTCACCAGGGTGATCTCCTAAATATTAGCAAGCACTCCAGTGTTCAGTGCTGGTCGACCGACGGTAGCAGGAGTGTGGCTACCGAGGTCGACTGTTCGTTCTGTTAAGGAGTGGTTGGGGACCTCTGTTCAATGCACAGTAGCCAAGTGATCCGTACTTACGACTGTGACGATCAGTGACCTCAGAACACGGTACACAGTAACAAAGTGATCCCCACTTACTGATGGCTGTGACGATCACTGGCCTGAGAACACGGCCCACAGTAGCTAAAAATCCACACTTATTGATGACTGTGTGAAGACCATCGGCTTCGGAACACGGTGCACAGTAGCTAAGTGATCTCTACTTACTGATGACTGTGTGACGATCAGTGACCTCTGAACACGGTGCACAGTAGATACGAGATCACCACTTAATAACGACTACTGGGCTCAGAACGTGGTACACAGTAGCTAATTACACATACCGACTACTGTGATCTTAGTTCAGAGTAGCCAAGATATCACCAATTACATACGAGTGAGAAATAATTTACATATTTAACTATTATAATCACTGGGTATTATATTATGACCAAATTTTAAGTATAAGAACTTGTAGGGATAGTTTTGTTGTTAAAGATTCGCTACCTGGAACAAAAAGTTCCAAGTAGCACGAGCTATGGTAAGCCGTAGGTATAGATGTGAAAGTTTATATATAAATATCTTAAAATTTTGTCATTTTATTTTCCTAATTTATATACAAAACTAAAATAGAAAATTAAATAATTTTGAAATTTCTTTTAAGTCTTTCCACAAATTCAAATAAGACTTTTTATTTATTTATATGTTATTATTTAGCTAAGAATTGATTGTAATTAGGATGATATAAATGCTATTTATTTGATTGCATTCAGTTAGTCAGGAGACGAACAGCAGTGTTTTTTTATATTTAAAGCGTAACTAAAATAGTCATAACATATTGTGATCATTCATTGTTTCGAGAGAAGTGCGATGCTGGAAGATGACCATTTGTTGATGGGTCATGACTATAGGCGCACCCTTTCTCTCCTCTTCTAAACCTTCTTTCTCTTTATACACGACGACCACTAGGAAGCCTCGTGATGGTGCGAGTCACCAAACTCTTGTGGGTTGCAACCACACTGTTCTCAGAACACCGTACACAGTAGCTAAGTTATCCCTTCTTTCTGACGTCTGTGACGACCAGTGACCTCAGAACACGGTACACAGTAGCTAAGTTATCCGTACGTACTGACAACTTTGACGATCACTGGCCTCAAAACACGGTACATAGTACCTATGTAATAATTACATACTGATGACTGTGTGACGACAACTGGTGGAGTGAGGCACTCTGGTGGAGTGAGGCACTATGGTAGAGTGAGGCACTATGGTAGAGTGAGGCACAATGGTAGAGTGAGGCACTCTGGTGTAGTGAGGCACTCTGGTATAGTGAGGCACTCTGGTGGAGTGAGGCACTATGGTAGAGTGAGGCACTATGGTAGAGTGAGGCACTATGGTAGAGTGAGGCACAATGGTAGAGTGAGGCACTCTGGTGGAGTGAGGCACTATGGTAGAGTGAGGCACTATGGTGGAGTGAGGCACTCTGTTGTAGTGAGGCACTATGGTGGAGTGAGGCACTCTGGTGTGATGAGGTACTATGGTGGAGTGAGGCACTCTGGTGTAGTGAGGCACTATGGTGGAGAGAGGCACTATGGTGGAGTGAGGCACTCTGGGGAAGTGAGGCACTCTGGTGTAGTGAGGCACTCTTACTGACACACTCTTACTTTTTTACTCCCAACTTATTGACAACTGTGACGACCACTAGCCTGAGAACACGGTGCACAGTAGCTAAAAAAATCTCAATTTACTGATGACTGTGTGAAGACTATTGGCTTCGGAACACGGTGCACAGTAGCTAGGTGATCCCTACTAACTGATGACTGTGTGACGACCAGTGACCTCAGAATACAGTGCACAGTAGCTAAGTGATCTCTACTTATTGATGACTGTGTGACGACCACTGACCTCAGAGCACGGTGCACAGTAGCTAAGTGATCCTCACTGATGACTGTGACGACCACTGGCCTCAAAACACGGTGCACAGTAGCTAAGTGATCCCCACTTACTGACGACAACTGGGCTCATAAAGTGGTACACAGTAGCTAATTATATATAACAACGACGGTGATCTCAGTTCAGAGGAGCCAAGCAATCAACAGCTGCTGATGAGTAATAATCAATTCCTGTATTTAAACTTTATCATTATTTTTAAGTATTATCTTTAAAAAAATTTTGAACTCTATTATTAATTCCATATGTACAAGCAAGTTTATTATATAATGTTTTTGATTTTTTCTGATAAATTTATAAAAAATGTTATAAAAAAGTAACGGATGTTTATTTTTTAAATTTAAATTGTTTCAAGACCTTTAAATTATTTTATATAAGTAACTTAATTTCTTTTAAAACAATATTTTTTTAGTAGATATTGTAATTAAAAAGATATTAATGCTATTTATTTGCTTGTCCTCTCTCACTCAGAAGGTAGGCAGTAGTGTTGGTTTTTTATATCTTTTGAGGATGACTATAATATTCTCAAAATAGTGTGTTTATTCATTGTTTTGAGAAAAGTGCCATGTTGGAAAATGACCATTTGTTGAGAGTCACGGTACACAGTAGCTAAGTGATCCTTACTTACTGATGACTGTGTGATGACCAGAGGCCTCAATACACGGTGCACAGTGGCTAAGTGATCCCCCACTTACTAACGACTCTGACGACCACTGGCATCAGAACACAGTACTAATCAAATTAAATGTTTATTCAGGTAAGGCACATACATATAAGGTGAGATACAAACATTGATGGATTTATAGATAGAGCTAGTACATACAATGCCTAAAGCCACTATTACGCAAAGCGTTTCGAGCAGGGAGACGACTTAGGTACACAGTAGCTAAGTGATCCCCACTTACAACTGTGACGACCACTGGCCTCAGAACAAGGTGCACAGTAGCTAAGCGATCCCCACTTACAACTGTGACGGCCACTGGCCTCAGAACAAGGTGCACAGTAGCTAAGTGTTCCCCACTTACAACTGTGTGACGACTAGTGGCGTAGTGAGACACTCTGGTGTAGTGAGACACTCTGGTGTGGTGAGAGACTCTGGTGTAGTGAGACACTCTGGTGTACTGAGACACTCTGGTGTAGTGAGGTACTCTGGTGTAGTGAAGCACTCTGGTGTAGTGAGGCACTCTGGTGTAGTGAGACACTCTGGTGTAGTGAGGTGCTCTGGTGTAGTGAGACACTCTGGTGTAGTGAGACACTCTGGTGTAGTGAGACACTCTGGTGTAGTGAGACACTCTGGTGTAGTGAGGCACTCTGGTGTAGTGAGACACTCTGGTGTAGTGAGGCGCTCTGGTGTAGTGAGACACTCTGGTGTAGTGAGACACTCTGGTGTAGTGAGACACTGGTGTAGTGAGACACTCTGGTGTAGTGAGACACTCTTACTCTCACACACTATTTTTTTACTCTCAATTTACTGACAACTGTGACGACCACAAGCCTGAGAACTCGGTGCACAGTACCTAAAAAATCCCAATTTACTGATGACTGTGTGAATACTATTAGCTTCCGAACACGGTGCACAATAGCTAGGTGATCCCTACTTACTGATGACTGTGTGACAACCAGTGACCTCAGAATACAGTGCACAGTAGCTAAGTGATCTCTACTTACTGATGACGACCAGTGGCCTGAGAACACGGTGCACAGTAGCTAATTGATCCCCACTTAATGACGACTACTGGGCTCAGAACGTGGTACACAGTAGCTAATTACACATACCGACTACTGTGATCTTAGTTCAGAGCAGCCAAGCTATTTACTCTCGTATTTAACTATTATAATTATTAAGTATTAAACTTAAATTGTTTTACTCTTAGAAGTATTTGAAAGCATTGACATCAAATTTTACAATAATCAATTTTTAATTTTTCTTTTAATTTTTTTCTTTAATTTTTATACGAAACTTATTTAAAAAATTAAAAGATTTAAAAATTTTCATTACAAGTCTTCCACAAATATATATATCACTTTTAATTTGTACTGTATATTAATTAATATTTTGGTTAGTAATTGATTGTAAATAAGATTATATAAATACTATTTATTTGACAGCCCTCGCACACTCTGGAGCTGAACACAGTTTTTTTTCATCTTTAACGGGTGACTAAAATATTCATAATATATTGTGATCAATCATTGTTTCGAGAGAAGTGCGATGGTGGAAGATGACCATTTGTTGATGGGTCATGACTATAGGCGCACCCTTTCTCTCCTCTTCTAAACCTTCTTTCTCTTTATACACGACGACCACTTGGAAGCCTCGCGATGGTGCGAGTCACCAAACTCTTGTGGGTTGCAACCACACTGTTCTCAGAACACCGTACACAGTAGCTAAGTTATCCCTTCTTTCTGACGTCTGTGACGACCAGTGACCTCAGAACACAGTACACAGTAGCTAAGTTATCCGTACGTACTGACAACTTTGACGATCACTGGCCTCAAAACACGGTACATAGTACCTATGTAATAATTACATACTGATGACTGTGTGACGACAACTGGTGGAGTGAGGCACTCTGGTGGAGTGAGGCACTATGGTAGAATGAGGCACAATGGTAGAGTGAGGCACTCTGGTGTAGTGAGGCACTCTGGTAGAGTGAGGCACTATGGTGGAGTGAGGCACAATGGTAGAGTGAGGCACTCTGGTGTAGTGAGGCACTCTGGTATAGTGAGGCACTCTGGTGGAGTGAGGCACTATGGTAGAGTGAGGCACTATGGTAGAGTGAGGCACTATGGTAGAGTGAGGCACAATGGTAGAGTGAGGCACTCTGGTGGAGTGAGGCACTATGGTAGAGTGAGGCACTATGGTGGAGTGAGGCACTCTGTTGTAGTGAGGCACTATGGTGGAGTGAGGCACTCTGGTGTGATGAGGTACTATGGTGGAGTGAGGCACTCTGGTGTAGTGAGGCACTATGGTGGAGAGAGGCACTATGGTGGAGTGAGGCACTCTGGGGAAGTGAGGCACTCTGGTGTAGTGAGGCACTCTTACTGACACACTCTTACTTTTTTACTCCCAACTTATTGACAACTGTGACGACCACTAGCCTGAGAACACGGTGCACAGTAGCTAAAAAAATCTCAATTTACTGATGACTGTGTGAAGACTATTGGCTTCGGAACACGGTGCACAGTAGCTAGGTGATCCCTACTAACTGATGACTGTGTGACGACCAGTGACCTCAGAATACAGTGCACAGTAGCTAAGTGATCTCTACTTATTGATGACTGTGTGACGACCACTGACCTCAGAGCACGGTGCACAGTAGCTAAGTGATCCCCACTTACTGACGACAACTGGGCTCATAAAGTGGTACACAGTAGCTAATTATACATAACAACGACGGTGATCTCAGTTCAGAGGAGCCAAGCAATCAACAGCTGCTGATGAGTAATAATCAATTCCTGTATTTAAACTTTATCATTATTTTTAAGTATTATCTTTAAAAAAATTTTGAACTCTATTATTAATTCTATATTTACAAGCAAGTTTATTATATAATGTTTTTGATTTTTTCTGATAAATTTATAAAAAAAAATTATAAAAAAGTAACGGATGTTTATTTTTTAAATTGAAATTGTTTCAAGACCTTTAAATTATTTTATATAAGTAACTTAATTTTTTTTAAAACAATATTTTTTTAGTAGATATTGTAATTAAAAAGATATTAATGCTATTTATTTGCTTGTCCTCTCTCACTCAGAAGGTAGGCAGTAGTGTTGGTTTTTTATATCTTTTGAGGATGACTATAATATTCTCAAAATAGTGTGTTTATTCATTGTTTTGAGAAAAGTGCCATGTTGGAAAATGACCATTTGTTGAGAGTCACGGTACACAGTAGCTAAGTGATCCTTACTTACTGATGACTGTGTGATGACCAGAGGCCTCAATACACGGTGCACAGTGGCTAAGTGATCCCCCACTTACTAACGACTCTGGCGATCACTGGCATCAGAACACAGTACTAATCAAATTAAATGTTTATTCAGGTAAGGCACATACATATAAGGTGAGATACAAACATTGATGGATTTATAGATAGAGCTAGTACATACAATGCCTAAAGCCACTATTACGCAGAGCGTTTCGGGCAGGGAGACGACTTAGGTACACAGTAGCTAAGTGATCCCCACTTACAACTGTGACGACCACTGGCCTCAGAACAAGGTGCACAGTAGCTAAGCGATCCCTACTTACAACTGTGCGACGACCAGTGGTGTAGTGAGACACTCTGGTGTGGTTAAGCACTCTGGAGTAGTGAGGCACTCTGGTGTAGTGAGGCACACTGGTATAGTGAGGCACTCTGGTGTAGTGAGGCACTCTGGTGTAGTGAGGCACTCTGGTGTGGTGAGACACTCTGGTGTAGTGAGACACTCTGGTGTAGTGAGACACTCTGGTGTAGTGAGACACTCTGGTGTAGTGAGGCACTCTGGTGTAGTGAGGCACTCTGGTGTAGTGAGACACTCTGGTGTAGTGAGGCACTCTGGTGTAGTGAGATACTCTGGTGTAGTGAGACACTCTGGTGTAGTGAGACACTGGTGTAGTGAGACACTGGTGTAGTGAGACACTCTGGTGTGGTGAGGCACTCTGGTGTAGTGAGACACTCTGGTGTGGTGAGGCACTCTGATGTAGTGAGGCACTCTGATGTAGTGAGACACTTTGGTGTAGTGAGACATTGTTGTAGTGAGGCACTCTGGTGTAGTGAGACACTCTGGTGTAGTGAGGCACTCTGGTGTAGTGAGACACTCTGGTGTAGTGAGGCACTCTGGTGTAGTGAGACACTGGTGTAGTGAGACACTCTGGTGTGGTGAGGCACTCTGGTGTAGTAAGACACTCTGGTGTGGTGAGGCACTCTGGTGTTGTGAGACACTCTGGTGTGGTGAGGCACTCTGGTGTAGTGAGACACTCTGGTGTAGTGAGGCACTCTGGTGTAGTGAGACACTGGTGTAGTGAGACACTCTGGTGTGGTGAGGCACTCTGGTGTAATGAGACACTCTGGTGTGGTGAGGCACTCTGGTGTGGTGAGGCACTCTGGTGTGGTGAGGCACTCTGGTGTGGTGAGGCACTCTGGTGTGGTGAGGCACTCTGGTGTAGTGAGACACTCTGGTGTAGTGAGACACTCTGGTGTAGTGAGACACTCTGGTGTAGTGAGACACTCTGGTGTAGTGAGACACTCTGGTGTAGTGAGACACTCTGGTGTAGTGAGACACTCTGGTGTAGTGAGACACTCTGGTGTAGTGAGACACTCTGGTGTAGTGAGACACTCTGGTGTAGTGAGACACTCTGGTGTAGTGAGACACTCTGGTGTAGTGATCACTCTGGTGTAGTGAGGCACTCTGGTGTAGTGAGGCACTCTGGTGTAGTGAAGCACTCTGGTGTAGTGAGGCACTCTGGTGTAGTGAGACACTCTGGTGTAGTGAGACACTCTGGTGTAGTGAGACACTCTGGTGTAGTGAGACACTCTGGTGTAGTGAGACACTCTGGTGTAGTGAGACACTCTGGTGTAGTGAGACACTCTCGTGTAGTGAGACACTCTGGTGTAGTGAGACACTCTGGTGTAGTGAGACACTCTGGTGTAGTGAGGCACTCTGGTGCAGTGAGGCACTCTGGTGCAGTGAGGCACTCTGGTGCAGTGAGGCACTCTGGTGTAGTGAGGCACTCTGGTGTAGTGAGGCACTCTGGTGTAGTGAAGCACTCTGGTGTAGTGAGACACTCTGGTGTAGTGAGGCACTCTGATGTAGTGAGACACTCTGGTGTAGTGAGACACTCTGGTGTAGTGAGACACTCTGGTGTAGTGAGACACTCTGGTGTAGTGAGGCACTCTGATGTAGTGAGACACTCTGGTGTAGTGAGACACTCTGGTGTAGTGAGGCACTCTGGTGTAGTGAAACACTCTGATGTAGTGAGGCACTCTGGTGTAGTGAGGCACTCTGGTGTAGTGAGACACTCTGGTGTAATAAGGCACACTGGTGTGGTGGGGCACTCTGGCGTGGTGAGGCACTCTGGCGTGGCGAGGTACTCCTATTGACACACTCTTACTTTTTTACTCCCAAGTTACTGACAACTGTGACGACCACTGGTCTGAGAACACGGTGCACAATAGCTAGGTGACCTCTACTTACTGGTGACTGTGTGACGACCAGTGACCTCAGAATACAGTGTACAGTAGCTAATTGATCCCCACTTAATGACGACTACTGGGCTCAGAACTTGGTGCACAGTAGGTAATTACACATAGTAAGTACTGTGATCTGAGTTCAGAGAAGCCAAGCTATCACCAATGACTTATGAGTGAGAATGAATTCACGTATTTAACTATTAAAATTTATAGGTATTATATTCAAAAATTTAAAATTATTAAAGATGTGTAATTTTAGTTAACAAAGTTTGTAAATAATTATTTTTAAATTTTCTTATAACTTTTGTTTTAGTTTTTATACAAAACTGACACACGAAATTAAGTGATTTAAAAGCTTTCTACAGATCTTTACACAAATTTATAAAGGACTTAATGTATATTTGAATTAATATTTTTGCTAGGAATTGATTATAATTAAGATAATATAAATACTATTTATTTAATTGCTCTCTCTCACTCAGGAGATAGCCAGTAGTTTTTTTTATATCTTTAAAGGGTGACTAAAATATTCAAATATATTGTGATCATTCATTGTTTCGAGAGAAGTGCGATGCTGGAAGATGACCATTTGTTGATGGATCATGACTATAGGCGCACCCTTTCTCTCCTTTTCTAAACCTTCTTTTTCTTTATACACGACGACCACTAGGAAGCCTCGTGATGGTGCGAGTCACCAAACTCCTGTGGGTTGTAACCACACTGTTCTTAGAACACCGTACACAGTAGCTAAGTTATTCCTTCTTTCTGACGACTGTGACGACCAGTGACCTCAGAACACGGTACACAGTAGCTAAGTGATCCTTAATTACTCAAGACTGTGACGATCAGTGGCCTCAGAACACGGTACACAGTATCTAAGTGATCCCCACTTACTGACAACAGTAACGCCACTGGCCTCATAACACGGTGAACAGTAGCTAAGTGGTCCCTACTTACTGATGACTGTGTGACGACCAGTGGCCTCAGAACACAGTAGCTAAGTCATTCCCCATTTAATGACAACTAATGGGCTCAAAAAGTGGTGCACAGTAGATAATAAAATATACCAACGACTGTTGTTGTTTGTTGTTTAAGATTCGCTACTTGGAACAACACGTTCCAAGTAGCACGGGCTATGGTGAGCCCGTAGTGCCTCTACACCAACGACTGTAAAATAATTTCAAGTAGCTAAGCCATCAACATTTTCTGAGTCAACTATTATGCATTATATTAAAAAAAAAAGTATTATAATTTTCTGTAACATTAAAGCACGTTTATAAATAAATATTTTCATTTAATTTTTTTTTTTTTTTAGTTTTTATACAAAATTTAAAAAAACTAAGATTTTTGAAATTGCTTTCAAAATTTTTTTTTACTTCATATATGCTATTAATTTTAAATACGAGTTATTATTTTCCAACGAATTATTTGTGATCAGGAAGACATAAATGCTATTTATTTGCTTTTTCTCCCTACCCCGAAAGGAAAGCTGTAGTGTTGTTTATTTTTATATATTTTTAAAGGGTGACTATAATATTCACAATGTATTGTGTTACTCATTGTTTCGAGAGAAGTGCGATGGTGGAAGATGACCATTTGTTAATGGGTCATGACTATAGGCGCACCCTTTCTCTCCTCTTCTAAACCTTCTTTCTCTTTATACACGACGACCACTAGGAAGCCTCGTGAGATAAATTCGGGGCTTTGCATCCCAGCGGCCCAGTCCTCGAACAGGCCTCCTTTTTGTTACACCACCCCATGAAGCTGCCCGTAGCAGCTGTTTAACTCCCAGGTGCCTATTTACTACTAGGTGAACAGTTGCATCAGGGTAAAAGAATCTTTTTGTCCATTTGTCTCCGCCTCAACCGGGGTTCGAACCCGGAACCTCAAGACTACGAATCTGAAGCGCAGGCCACCCAGCTGTCAGGTGCCCTACCACCTGTGGGCGGCCTACTGACGCCCACCTAGTGATGGTGTGAGTCACCAAACTCTTGTGGGTTGCAACCACACTGATCTCAGAACACGGTACACAGTAGCTAAGTTATCCTTTCTTTCTGATGACTGTGACGACCAGTGACCTTAGAACACGGTACACAGTAGCTAAGTGATCCCTACTTACTGACGACTGTGACGACCACTGGCGTATTGAGGCACTTAGGTGAGGCGAGGCACTCTGGTGTGGTGAGGCACTCTGGTGTAGTGAGACACTGGTGTAGTGAGACACTCTGGTGTGGTGAGGCACTCTGGTGTAGTGAGACACTCTGGTGTGGTGAGGCACTCTGGTGTGGTGAGGCACTCTGGTGTTGTGAGACACTCTGGTGTGGTGAGGCACTCTGGTGTTGTGAGGCACTCTGGAGGAGTGAGGCACTCTGGAGGAGTGAAGCACTCTGGAGGAGTGAGGCACTCTGGAGGAGTGAGGCACTCTGGTGTAGTGAGGCACTCTGGTGTAGTGAGACACTCTGGTGTAGTGAGGCACTCTGGTGTAGTGAGGCACTCTGGTGTAGTGAGGCACTCTGGTGTAGTGAGGCACTCTGGTGTAGTGAGGCACTCTGGTGTAGTGAGGCACTCTGGTGTAGCGAGGCACTCTGGTGTAGCGAGGCACTCTGGTGTAGCGAGGCACTCTGGTGTAGTGAGGCACTCTGGTGTAGTGAGGCACTCTAGTGTAGTGAGACACTCTGGTGTAGTGAGACACTCTGGTGTAGTGAGGCACTCTGGTGTAGTGAGACACTCTGGTGTAGTGAGGCACTCTGGTGTAGTGAGGCTCTCTAGTGTAGTGAGACACTCTGGTGTAGTGAGACACTCTGGTGTAGTGAGACACTCTGGTGTAGTGAGGCTCTCTGGTGTAGTGAGGCACTCTGGTGTGGTGAGGCACTCTGGTGTAGTAAGACACTCTGGTGTGGTGAGGCACTCTGGTGTTGTGAGACACTCTGGTGTGGTGAGGCACTCTGGTGTAGTGAGACACTCTGGTGTAGTGAGGCACTCTGGTGTAGTGAGACACTGGTGTAGTGAGACACTCTGGTGTGGTGAGGCACTCTGGTGTAATGAGACACTCTGGTGTGGTGAGGCACTCTGGTGTGGTGAGGCACTCTGGTGTGGTGAGGCACTCTGGTGTGGTGAGGCACTCTGGTGTGGTGAGGCACTCTGGTGTAGTGAGACACTCTGGTGTAGTGAGACACTCTGGTGTAGTGAGACACTCTGGTGTAGTGAGACACTCTGGTGTAGTGAGACACTCTGGTGTAGTGAGACACTCTGGTGTAGTGAGACACTCTGGTGTAGTGAGACACTCTGGTGTAGTGAGACACTCTGGTGTAGTGAGACACTCTGGTGTAGTGAGACACTCTGGTGTAGTGATCACTCTGGTGTAGTGAGGCACTCTGGTGTAGTGAGGCACTCTGGTGTAGTGAAGCACTCTGGTGTAGTGAGGCACTCTGGTGTAGTGAGACACTCTGGTGTAGTGAGACACTCTGGTGTAGTGAGACACTCTGGTGTAGTGAGACACTCTGGTGTAGTGAGACACTCTGGTGTAGTGAGACACTCTGGTGTAGTGAGACACTCTCGTGTAGTGAGACACTCTGGTGTAGTGAGACACTCTGGTGTAGTGAGACACTCTGGTGTAGTGAGGCACTCTGGTGCAGTGAGGCACTCTGGTGCAGTGAGGCACTCTGGTGCAGTGAGGCACTCTGGTGTAGTGAGGCACTCTGGTGTAGTGAGGCACTCTGGTGTAGTGAAGCACTCTGGTGTAGTGAGACACTCTGGTGTAGTGAGGCACTCTGATGTAGTGAGACACTCTGGTGTAGTGAGACACTCTGGTGTAGTGAGACACTCTGGTGTAGTGAGACACTCTGGTGTAGTGAGGCACTCTGATGTAGTGAGACACTCTGGTGTAGTGAGACACTCTGGTGTAGTGAGGCACTCTGGTGTAGTGAAACACTCTGATGTAGTGAGGCACTCTGGTGTAGTGAGGCACTCTGGTGTAGTGAGACACTCTGGTGTAATAAGGCACACTGGTGTGGTGGGGCACTCTGGCGTGGTGAGGCACTCTGGCGTGGCGAGGTACTCCTATTGACACACTCTTACTTTTTTACTCCCAACTTACTGACAACTGTGACGACCACTGGTCTGAGAACACGGTGCACAATAGCTAGGTGACCTCTACTTACTGGTGACTGTGTGACGACCAGTGACCTCAGAATACAGTGTACAGTAGCTAATTGATCCCCACTTAATGACGACTACTGGGCTCAGAACTTGGTGCACAGTAGGTAATTACACATAGTAAGTACTGTGATCTGAGTTCAGAGAAGCCAAGCTATCACCAATGACTTATGAGTGAGAATGAATTCACGTATTTAACTATTAAAATTTATAGGTATTATATTCAAAAATTTAAAATTATTAAAGATGTGTAATTTTAGTTAACAAAGTTTGTAAATAATTATTTTTAAATTTTCTTATAACTTTTGTTTTAGTTTTTATACAAAACTGACACACGAAATTAAGTGATTTAAAAGCTTTCTACAGATCTTTACACAAATTTATAAAGGACTTAATGTATATTTGAATTAATATTTTTGCTAGGAATTGATTATAATTAAGATAATATAAATACTATTTATTTAATTGCTCTCTCTCACTCAGGAGATAGCCAGTAGTTTTTTTTATATCTTTAAAGGGTGACTAAAATATTCAAATATATTGTGATCATTCATTGTTTCGAGAGAAGTGCGATGCTGGAAGATGACCATTTGTTGATGGATCATGACTATAGGCGCACCCTTTCTCTCCTCTTCTAAACCTTCTTTTTCTTTATACACGACGACCACTAGGAAGCCTCGTGATGGTGCGAGTCACCAAACTCCTGTGGGTTGTAACCACACTGTTCTTAGAACACCGTACACAGTAGCTAAGTTATTCCTTCTTTCTGACGACTGTGACGACCAGTGACCTCAGAACACGGTACACAGTAGCTAAGTGATCCTTAATTACTCAAGACTGTGACGATCAGTGGCCTCAGAACACGGTACACAGTATCTAAGTGATCCCCACTTACTGACAACAGTAACGCCACTGGCCTCATAACACGGTGAACAGTAGCTAAGTGGTCCCTACTTACTGATGACTGTGTGACGACCAGTGGCCTCAGAACACAGTAGCTAAGTCATTCCCCATTTAATGACAACTAATGGGCTCAAAAAGTGGTGCACAGTAGATAATAAAATATACCAACGACTGTTGTTGTTTGTTGTTTAAGATTCGCTACTTGGAACAACACGTTCCAAGTAGCACGGGCTATGGTGAGCCCGTAGTGCCTCTACACCAACGACTGTAAAATAATTTCAAGTAGCTAAGCCATCAACATTTTCTGAGTCAACTATTATGCATTATATTAAAAAAAAAAGTATTATAATTTTCTGTAACATTAAAGCACGTTTATAAATAAATATTTTCATTTAATTTTTTTTTTTTTTAGTTTTTATACAAAATTTAAAAAAACTAAGATTTTTGAAATTGCTTTCAAAATTTTTTTTTACTTCATATATGCTATTAATTTTAAATACGAGTTATTATTTTCCAACGAATTATTTGTGATCAGGAAGACATAAATGCTATTTATTTGCTTTTTCTCCCTACCCCGAAAGGAAAGCTGTAGTGTTGTTTATTTTTATATATTTTTAAAGGGTGACTATAATATTCACAATGTATTGTGTTACTCATTGTTTCGAGAGAAGTGCGATGGTGGAAGATGACCATTTGTTAATGGGTCATGACTATAGGCGCACCCTTTCTCTCCTCTTCTAAACCTTCTTTCTCTTTATACACGACGACCACTAGGAAGCCTCGTGAGATAAATTCGGGGCTTTGCATCCCAGCGGCCCAGTCCTCGAACAGGCCTCCTTTTTGTTACACCACCCCATGAAGCTGCCCGTAGCAGCTGTTTAACTCCCAGGTGCCTATTTACTACTAGGTGAACAGTTGCATCAGGGTAAAAGAATCTTTTTGTCCATTTGTCTCCGCCTCAACCGGGGTTCGAACCCGGAACCTCAAGACTACGAATCTGAAGCGCAGGCCACCCAGCTGTCAGGTGCCCTACCACCTGTGGGCGGCCTACTGACGCCCACCTAGTGATGGTGTGAGTCACCAAACTCTTGTGGGTTGCAACCACACTGATCTCAGAACACGGTACACAGTAGCTAAGTTATCCTTTCTTTCTGATGACTGTGACGACCAGTGACCTTAGAACACGGTACACAGTAGCTAAGTGATCCCTACTTACTGACGACTGTGACGACCACTGGCGTATTGAGGCACTTAGGTGAGGCGAGGCACTCTGGTGTGGTGAGGCACTCTGGTGTAGTGAGACACTGGTGTAGTGAGACACTCTGGTGTGGTGAGGCACTCTGGTGTAGTGAGACACTCTGGTGTGGTGAGGCACTCTGGTGTGGTGAGGCACTCTGGTGTTGTGAGACACTCTGGTGTGGTGAGGCACTCTGGTGTTGTGAGGCACTCTGGAGGAGTGAGGCACTCTGGAGGAGTGAAGCACTCTGGAGGAGTGAGGCACTCTGGAGGAGTGAGGCACTCTGGTGTAGTGAGGCACTCTGGTGTAGTGAGACACTCTGGTGTAGTGAGGCACTCTGGTGTAGTGAGGCACTCTGGTGTAGTGAGGCACTCTGGTGTAGTGAGGCACTCTGGTGTAGTGAGGCACTCTGGTGTAGTGAGGCACTCTGGTGTAGCGAGGCACTCTGGTGTAGCGAGGCACTCTGGTGTAGCGAGGCACTCTGGTGTAGTGAGGCACTCTGGTGTAGTGAGGCACTCTAGTGTAGTGAGACACTCTGGTGTAGTGAGACACTCTGGTGTAGTGAGGCACTCTGGTGTAGTGAGACACTCTGGTGTAGTGAGGCACTCTGGTGTAGTGAGGCTCTCTAGTGTAGTGAGACACTCTGGTGTAGTGAGACACTCTGGTGTAGTGAGACACTCTGGTGTAGTGAGGCTCTCTGGTGTAGTGAGGCACTCTGGTGTGGTGAGACACTCTGGTGTAGTGAGGCACTCTGGTGTAGTGAGACACTCTGGTGTAGTGAGGCACTCTGGTGTAGTGAGACACTCTGGTGTAGTGAGGCTCTCTGGTGTAGTGAGGCACTCTGGTGTAGAGAGGCACTCTGGTGAAGTGAGGCACTCTGGTGTAGTGAGACACTCTGGTGTAGTGAGACACTCTGGTGTAGTGAGACACTCTGGTGTAGTGAGACACTCTGGTGTAGTGAGGCACTCTGGTGTAGTTAGGCACTCTGGTGTAGTGAGACACTCAGGTGTAGCGAGGCACTCTTACTGACACACTCTTACTTTTTTCTGCCAACTTACTGACAACTGTGACGACCACTGGCCTGAGAAACGGTGCACAGTAGCTAAAAAATCCCAATTTACTGATGACTGTGTGAAGACTATTGGCTACGGAAAACGGTGCACAGTAGCTAGGTGATCTCTACTTATTGATTGTGTGACGACCAGTGGCCACAGAACACGGTGCACAGTCGCTAATTGATCCCCACTTAATGACGACTGCTGGACTCAGAACGTGGTACACAGTAGCGAATTACAAATACCGACTACTGTGATCTTAGTTAAGAGTAGCAAAGCGATCACCAATTACTTACGATGGAGAATGAATTCACGTATTTATCTATTATAAATATTAGATATTTTACTCAAAATTTTTACTGAGAGAATACTTTATAAGCATTAAATTTAAAGATTACATATAAATTTGTTTAATTTTCTTATAAGTTTTTTGCTTTAATTTTTATACAAAACTGACATAGGTAATTAAGATATTTGAAAGTTTCTTTAAGAATTTTATATAAGTCTATATACTACTTTTAATTTTTATAGACTTAATCTTTTTTCTAAAAATTAATTGCAATTAAGATGGTATAAATGCTATTTATTTGATTGCCCACCTTTACTCAGGAGGTACACAGTAGTGTTTTTTATATCTTTAAAGGGTGACTAAAATATTCATAATATATTGTGATCATTCATTGTTTCGAGAGAAGTGCGATGCTGGAAGATTACCATTTGTTGATGGGTCATGACTATAGGCGCACCCTTTCTCTCCTCTTCTAAACCTTCTTTTTCTTTATACACGACGACCACTAGGAAGCCTCGTGATGGTGCGAGTCACCAAACTCCTGTGGGTTGCAACCATACTGGTCTCAGTACACGGTACACAGTTGCTAAGTGATTCCTACTTACTGATGACTGTGACGACCAATGGCCTCAGAACATGGTACACAGTAGCTAAGTGATCCCCACCTACTGACTGTGTGACGACCACTGGCCTCAGAATACGGCGCACAGTAGATAAGTGATCCCCATATACTGATGACCAATGGCATCAGAACACGGTACAAATCAAATTAAATGTTTATTTAGGTAAAGTACATACATACAAGGTGAGATACAAACATTGATGGATTTATATATAGAGCTAGTACATACAATGCCTAAAGCCACTGTTAAGCAAATCGTTTCGGGCAGAGGGGGCTGGGGGGCGACTTAGGTACACAGTAGCTAAGTGATCCCCACTTACCACTGTGACGACCACTGGCCTCAAAACAAGGTGCACAGTAGCTAAGTGTTCCCCACTTAATGACAACTACTGGGCTCAGAATGTGGTACACAGAGTAGCTAATTACACATAGCGACGACGGTGATCTCAGTTCAGAGCAGCCAAGCAATCAACAGCTACTGATGAGTAATAATCAATTCCTGCATTTAAACTTTATCATTAAATTTATGTATTATCTTCATTTTTTTTTACTATTATTAATTCTATATGTACAAGCAAATATATTAAATAATGTTTCATTTTTCTGATAATTTTTTAACAAATTTTTATAGAAAAGTAACGTTTTTTTTTTTTAAATTTGAAATAGTTTTAAGACCTGCAAATTATTTATATAAGTAACTTAATTTTCATAAAAACACTATATTTTTTAGTAGATATTGTAATTAAAAAGATATTAATGCTATAAAATTGCTTGTCCTCTCTCACTCAGAAGGTAGGCAGTAGTGTTGGTTTTTTATATATCTTTTGAGGATGACATTTTCAAATTTTTCATTTTCATTTTCATTTTCATTTTTCATTTTCAATATTTTCATTTTCAATTTTGATATTCTCAAAATAGTGTGTTTATTCATTGTTTCGAGAGAAGTGCCATGTTGGAAAATGACCATTTGTTGAGAGTCACGGTACACAGTAGCTAAGTGATCCCTACTTACTGATGACTGTGTGATGACCAGAGGCCTCAATACACGGTGCACGTGCACAGTGGCTAAGCGATCCCCCACTTACGACTGTGTGACGACCATTGGCATGGTGAGGCACTCTGGTGTAGTGAAACACTCTGGTGTAGTGAGGCACTCTGGTGTAGTGAGACACTCTGGTGTAGTGAGGCACTCTGGTGTGGTGAGACACTCTGGTGTAGTGAGGCACTCTGGTGTAGTGAGGCACTCTGGTGTAGTGAGACACTCTGGTGTAGTGAGATACTCTGGTGTAGTGAGACACTCTGGTGTTGAGGCACTCTGGTGTAGTGAGACACTCTGGTGTAGTGAGGCACTCTGGTGTAGTGAGACACTCTGGTGTAGTGAGGCACCCTGGTGTAGTGAGGCACCCTGGTGTAGTGAGGTGTTACGGACCCGAATCCAGCGTCCGAGCCTGGAGCAGTGACGACCACGCCATCTGTGGGTCAGCTCCCGAAACCCCCTCCAAATGGACGACGACACCTGGCGAGGACGAGGTGTACTGGCCACAAGGGCTAGTTTCCAGTCCTGATTAGCTCGTAACACAGCCGCTGCTGACCTCTGGTGAGGTGGAGCTTAGACAGCAACGCCATCTATGGAATGGATACGTCGGGCGTTTGTGTCTAAGCCTGTAAGTGAGGTGCTTTTGTGTGTCCCTGTTACTGATGACGTGTCTGATTACAGAGTCGACCTAGGACTGCTGTAATGGAAGTTGAGTCAGTCTACCCAAGGCAGCCGTCTCGTCACCAAGTGTTTGCTGCAGCAGCTGTGAGTCGCCCCCGGATGAACACTGTGGTGTTACCCTGCCTGTGAAGCGGCAGTTGAAGGATTGTCATACCCGGGACTGACTGGTGGAGACACTTAACCACTGGGGAGTTGTGGCAAGGAGAGTGATCTGTGGTATCACACGAGGCTCCTGACTAGGGTTCGCTACCTTAGTAATCGATCGTGGACTGGCCTAACCAGCGTCGCTGATTTGGAACCTGCCAGCTATCTGCTGGACTTGTGGTTGACGGCCTCCACGACGGTGCCCCCAGTGGAACTGTGTTTTGGCTGGCCTGTGGTCGGGGTAGACTCAAGATTATCGAAGGATTCGTCGTGAGACCACAAGAGCACCAAGAGCTATATAGCTATATATTCATATATATTATTCTTATGTTCTTATATTTATAAGCTATATATTTATGAGGTTATATATGAGCTATATATTCTTATATATATTTATCGGTGATGGTAATAATTATAGTATTAAGTTTTGACTTTATTTCCCTTCCCCTTTAATTTACTTGTGTTACGGATCACATCCCTTGAAAGCCACTACTGGCTTGGGGCCGGATACCCTTCCTCTAACAACATCAGAGTAAGAACCCGGTTGCGACCCGAGAGGGCCGTAACATGAGGCAGTCTGGTGTAGTGAGGCACTCTGGTGTAGTGAGACACTCTGGTGTAGTGAGACACTCTGGTGTAGTAAGACTGTGAGGGAATGGTTTACTAGGTCACTTACAATAGTGCTCTTATGCCTGTGGGAGCCAGTACACTTGTTAAGTGCACTTGTTAAGTGGGCGGACTTAAGTTTGGTAACCGGCAACCGAAACATCTAGTGTTTGGGCTCATGTGAGAGCCCCAGTCATCAGCAGTCCATAAATGTTACCCTGGCCGGAGAAACATGTCTGTGGACAGTGCTAGAGCTGATAGCATCATCTCCTTGTGTAGCTTGGAGCGTGACAACTTTGCGCGGGAACAGCTAGGCCCAGGCGTGGGTGAGCTGTGGGCCTCCCGTGCTCGCTGGCCACTTGAGTCGTTGTCATGGAAACAGCCGCCATCTTAGTAAACATCTTGAGCCGCCGTGTTGGTCAGCCATCTTGGAGTTGCCCTAGGGGCTATGCTACACCGTCGCTGATTGGATGAGAGGGGTAGGCCGCTGTATGCCTTCCTTTCATTGGTTATTTCGAGAAGGACGCGGGAGTCGTCGGTGTGAGCATCATTCTGAACCCAGCTGCCACCTTGTCAAGACGCTTCTCTGTACTCAATTCGGCCAAATTGAAGTATAGGGCGTCGTGGTGGCTGGACTACTCAACTGCTGATGCTTCCTGCTTCACCTACGACAGCGGTCGTCACAGAATCCGGCCGAAGTCGTCACTTGGAGGGGTTTAAGACATTGTGTACAGGGGGTAGAGGTACAGTGATCTGGGATCGTGGGGAATGTGCATACGAGCAGTAACAGACTCGTAGATCCCATACCAATGTTGATTAGACTTGCTAGTGCTCTGTAGCAGTCGATGGGAACAGGGAAATTCGTGTCAGTGTTAAGGCAAATTTCCCATGTTTGTGTGAGACGCTATCATTGTGCGCGTCACCTAGAATTTTACGAATAAATACCACGTAAGGTATTACCGCCGCCTACGCCACCCTGAACGAGCCAGCCACCTATAGCGGGGTGCCTGATGTATGAGAATGGTGTGTAGCCGGCAGTGTGAATGAGTAAGTACCTATGTGTGTATTTCTGGTGATTAGTAGTCTCTAAAGCTTGAATTCGAGGTCAAGTGTTCCGTCACATTGTCACGCAGCACCTGTTCAGGTGGAGTGGACTGTAGACAAGGAGATTATCACCCTTATCTTGTCAGTCCAGAGGGATTAAGTCTGGTGTACACAGACGTACAGTGTGTGTGTGTGTGTGGGGTACACACGGGAACAGAGTATACATAGATTAGCCAAGGACTGAGAGGATGTCCATGTAATAATTATAATATTCCATTGTGGTAGTCATTTTTGATCGTCCGTGGGACGGAGTGATATCATTTCCATGTGTGGTCTTGCAGGTGTGGAATTCCAACACTGAGCGCTCAGGTATGTGTAACGCCAGTGATTCCTGGCAATGATTATTGTGGAGTGTACCACAGTGTGGTTTTAATTTCTTGTATTGTTCCCAGGGCTGTGACAAGTGTGATTTATATTTATATATATATATATATATATATATATATATATATATATATATATATATATATATATATATATATATATATATATATATATATATGTCGTACCTAGTAGCCAGAACGCACTTCTCAGCCTACTATGCAAGGCCCAATTTGCCTAATAAGCCAAGTTTTCATGAATTAATTGGTTTTCGACTACCTAACCCACCTAACCTAACCTAACCTAACTTTTTCGGCTACCTAACCTAACCTGACCTATAAAGATAGGTTAGGTTAGGTTAGGTAGGGTTGGTTAGGTTCGGTCATATAACTACGTTAATTTTAACTCCAATAAAACAAAATTGACCTCATACATAATGAAATGGGTAGCTTTATCATTTCATAAGAAAAAAATTAGAGAAAATAAATTAATTCAGGAAAACTTGGCTTATTAGGTAAATCGGGCCTTGCATAGTAGGCCGAGAAGTGCATTCTGGCTACTAGGTACGACATTATATATATATATATATATATATATATATATATATATATATATATATATATATATATATATATATATATATATATATATATATATGTATAAACGTAATTTTGGTGAGTTTTGGTGAGTGACGAGGCTGTCTGGTGAGACCACCACCGCTCTGTCGAGTAACGTAACTCTCGAGAGTGTTTATCGGCATGCGTGATCGATAAATCACTCACCCATGTGATTTAAGGAGTGTGAGATTCTCCTTAGTGTTCCCAATAACGTTTGATAGCTGTAGGCTACATGTGTCAGCAGTAATTATATATATATATATATATATATATATATATATATATATATATATATATATATATATATATATATATATATATATATATATATATATATATATATATATATATAATCGTAGTGTCACGGTGCCCAGTGTTATTGAGTTATTTACTGTGTAGTGATTGCAATATATTGACCTGTGTTCTAGGGGTCATGTGCAACAGTAAGTAAGTAAGTGTGTGCAGTATTCTAATACTTGGAAATTAGAATACTTGCCGTGTGTGTTATTGCAAAGGGGTTGTTATTTGATGGTGAGTGTTGCTAGTGTTGAGCATCACCGTATGTGATTGCAGTCCAGTAATCTGCAGTCCAATGACAGTAAAACCACTGCCATTGTGGGGCAGTGTTCTAGAGGGTTTATGTCCTGTAGGTTATTTTACTAGGCTCTGCAGTATTGTCATTCCAACCGGATTGTAACATAAATCACTGTGAGTTGTTAGTGTGATTTGTCATTGTCGTGGGTGAACTCGGCTGTAGACGAGTACTTGGGTACACATATATTCTCCTGGTTATCTGGTAGGACATCGAAGTCCAGTATTCAGTGAGATGATTGCGAGGCAATTAATATAACGTAACCAAGGGAACGCCCATTGCTTCAAGAGAATTTGTTCTTTGACAATTTGAGTAACATAGAATACGTTTGGGTTAATTTACTTTCCTGCAAGCAGCTACGGTAGTCTCAAGGAGCCTAGCCATCAGCCAGATAAGAATTAGAGTATTGTGTGTCGTAATTAACGGTCAGTGGGCCGGGTAATTGACGTGTTTCAGGAAGTCAAAGTAATTGACCTCGATCCTTGTTTGATCAACTCACACGAAGGCTACATTGTTCCATTAACGTAACGTCGTTATTTATCTGCCCGGAAGTACCGGCACTTGATTGACTCGTGGGAGGAGTAACGTCATTTTAGAATAACGTAAACGTGGGGCTAATTACGGTTATTAGCCACCTGAATTGGTCTGAGTATGGAAGGCTCAGACGGAAGTCATACCTTAATGTAAATTGCTGAGCCAGTGTGAAAGGTTGAGTATTTTAATTGTTTAATTATTGATCTTGAGGATAGTAATTAATTACTCTAAAGGTAATCACGAGTGATTACCGTTCTCTTAGCACTTTGGACATTGTAAATCAGAGTTTACCATCGCTGAGTGATTAGTAACCGATTAACGTAAATTAACGTAACTAGTAAAGAGATTAATCAGCTGTCTGGTAGTACAGGGATTAATGGGATTTTCTCACTGAATGCTCGACGGGTAGAGTGTTGTGTAATTTCCGCGTTACTAGTGACAGTTGTAAGTGTTATTAATTTAACGTAAATGTTACCTTGTTATTAACGTAAATGTTATTGTGTTATTAACGTAAATCAATTGGTATTGATTGTTGATCGTCCGTGGGACGGAGTGTTAACGTAAGGATTAATTTGAGGAAGGGTTGCTGGAGTTGCCAGTGAACCCATTAGTTATTGATGTCATTGAAAGACTACTGATTTGATTGCATTGCAACCGCCATTGCAGGTGTAGACTGCACTGAGGCCTAGAACAGTTAGGAGGTTACTGGAGACGTGTTTCAGAACCTACTGTGTCATTAGTTGTAATTGTGATTATAGATCTGTTAGTTCTTGTTTCTTGTTGATTCCTCTGTGGTCACGCTTATGTTCGAGTTAGTTCATTATGCAGTCCGAGGGGCTGGTGTCTAGCTGTCATTGATAGTGTCACAGGAAGGATTTCGAGTAACGTCATTGACATTTCTTTTGTTTTGTTGTAGTAGTTAGTACTTTATTGAATAAACTAAGTTGTTATGGTTAACACTGTCTTTTCGTTACACCCCCACACATTATTATTGTTATGCAAATGTTCTTCACACTCGACTAAAATTGAGACTAATTTTCTGAGCTTTGGATCAAATATACGGCACCACACAACAATAAATTATTGTTGTGAGAGCCCGTGACCTACTCGTTAGATTCGATTCGGCGAATGGCGAAGGTCGGCGGTCTAAGAGAGGGGATTTCAATTTTCATTGGGGTCTCGGCGTTTGCTCGCGCCTAGTCAATTGTTCATACATGGTCCCAAAGTGAGGAATGAGCTGGTTACTACACTGGTGTGTTAGCTAAGCAAGTCCTTCCTCAGGCGACCTAGTTGAATATCACGACAAGAATAAAGGTTAAAGAATAAAGAAAATTCTTAGAAATTTTCCGAGCTAAAATTCCTTATACCAATTACAATTTATTCCACAAATTCTCAAAAAACTCTCACAGAGACACTCTGGCGTAGTGAGACACTCTGGTGCAGTGAGACCTTCATCACCATCTTATTTCCTTTCCGCTTCACATCGTCTCAAGGGCCCGCTCGCTGGGCTCAGTAGGTCTCATGCCAGTTTTTAAATAACTTGTGTAAGCCTATCTGAGAAGTCAGTGTTGACACGTGTGGTTCCTGCTGACTCTCTGGTCTCATCCTGCACCTCGCTGTAGACTCCACATGTGGCCTACACCTGCCCCAGAGACTTCACATGTGACCTACACCTGCCTCAGAGACTCCACATGTGACCTACACCTGCCTCAGAGACTCCACATGTGACCTACACCTGCCTCAGAGACTCCACATGTGACTTACACCTGCCTCAGAGACTCCACATGTGACCTACACCTGCCTCAGAGACTCCACATGTGACCTACACCTGCCTCAGAGACTCCACATGTGACCTACACCTGCCTCAGAGACTCCACATGTGACCTACACCTGCCTCAGAGACTCCACATGTGACCTACACCTGCCCCAGAGACTCCACTATTTCCTGGTTTGGGCAACATGTGAGAGGATGATGTTCTACTCTTTGCTGTATAACAATAACCAGATGTTCTACACTGTGGTGTATAACAATAACCAGATGTTCTACTCTGTGGTGTATAACAATAGCCAGATGTTCTACTCTGTGCTGTATAACAATAGCCAGATGTTCTTCTCTGTGGTGTATAACAATAGCCAGATGTTCTACACTGCGGTGTATAACAATAGCCAGATGTTCTACACTGTGGTGTATAACAATAGCCAGATGTTCTACACTGCGGTGTATAACAATAGCCAGATGTTCTACTCTGTGGTGTATAACAATAGCCAGATGTTCTACTCTGTGCTGTATAACAATAGCCAGATGTTCTACTCTGTGCTGTATAACAATAGCCAGATGTTCTTCTCTGTGGTGTATAACAATAGCCAGATGTTCTACACTGCGGTGTATAACAATAGCCAGATGTTCTACACTGTGGTGTATAACAATAGCCAGATGTTCTACACTGCGGTGTATAACAATAGCCAGATGTTCTACTCTGTGGTGTATAACAATAGCCAGATGTTCTAATCTGTGGTGTATAAAAATAGCCAGATGTTCTACTCTGTGGTGTATAACAATAGCCAGATGTTCTACTCTGTGGTGTATAACAATAGCCAGATGTTCTACACTGTGGTGTATAACAATAGCCAGATGTTCTACTCTGTGCTGTATAACAATAGCCAGATGTTCTTCTCTGTGGTGTATAACAATAGCCAGATGTTCTACACTGCGGTGTATAACAATAGCCAGATGTTCTACACTGTGGTGTATAACAATAGCCAGATGTTCTAATCTGTGGTGTATAAAAATAGCCAGATGTTCTACTCTGTGGTGTATAACAATAGCCAGATGTTCTACACTGTGGTGTATAACAATAGCCAGATGTTCTACACTGCGGTGTATAACAATAGCCAGATGTTCTAATCTGTGGTGTATAACAATAGCCAGATGTTCTACACTGTGGTGTATAACAATAGCCAGATGTTCTAATCTGTGGTGTATAACAATAGCCAGATGTTCTACTCTGTGGAGTATAACAATAGCCAGATGTTCTAATCTGTGGTGTATAAAAATAGCCAGATGTTCTACTCTGTGGTGTATAACAATAGACAGATGTTCTACTCTGTGGTGTATAACAATAGCCAGATGTTCTACTCTGTGGTGTATAACAATAGCCAGATGTTCTACTCTGTGGTGTATAACAATAGCCAGATGTTCTACTCTGTGGAGTATAACAATAGCCAGATGTTCTAATCTGTGGTGTATAACAATAGCCAGATGTTCTACTCTGTGGTGTATAACAATAGCCAGATGTTCTACTCTGTGGTGTATAACAATAGCCAGATGTTCTACTCTGTGGAGTATAACAATAGCCAGATGTTCTACTCTGTGGTGTATAACAATAGCCAGATGTTCTAATCTGTGGTGTATAACAATAGCCAGATGTTCTACTCTGTGGAGTATAACAATAGCCAGATGTTCTACTCTGTGGAGTATAACAATAGCCAGATGTTCTACTCTGTGGTGTATAACAATAGCCAGATGTTCTACTCTGTGGTGTATAACAATAGCCAGATGTTCTACTCTGTGGTGTATAACAATAGCCAGATGTTCTACTCTGTGCTGTATAACAATAGCCAGATGTTCAACACTGTGGTGTATAACAATAGCCAGATGTTCTACTCTGTGGAGTATAACAATAGCCAGATGTTCTAATCTGTGGTGTATAACAATAGCCAGATGTTCTACTCTGTGGTGTATAACAATAGCCAGATGTTCTACTCTGTGGTGTATAACAATAGCCAGATGTTCTACTCTGTGGAGTATAACAATAGCCAGATGTTCTACTCTGTGGTGTATAACAATAGCCAGATGTTCTAATCTGTGGTGTATAACAATAGCCAGATGTTCTACTCTGTGGAGTATAACAATAGCCAGATGTTCTACTCTGTGGTGTATAACAATAGCCAGATGTTCTACTCTGTGGTGTATAACAATAGCCAGATGTTCTACACTGTGGTGTATAACAATAGCCAGATGTTCTACACTGTGGTGTATAACAATAGCCAGATGTTCTACTCTGTGGTGTATAACAATAGCCAGATGTTCTACACTGTGGTGTATAACAATAGCCAGATGTTCTACACTGTGGTGTATAACAATAGCCAGATGTTCTACACTGTGGTGTATAACAATAGCCAGATGTTCTACACTGTGGTGTATAACAATAGCCAGATGTTCTACACTGTGGTGTATAACAATAGCCAGATGTTCTACTCTGTGATGTATAATAATAAACTAATAATAATAATAAATCATTGTATGATTTATTATTATAAATTTTTCTTATAATCGTTTTTTTTCTTATAATTTTTCTTATAAACCTGATCGAAGTCGATTGACTTCGATCAGGTCAAATAACGATCTATCTTGAGGTTATCTTGAGATGATTTCGGGGCTTTAGTGTCCCCGCGGCCCGGTTCTCGAACAGGCTACACCCCTGCCCAGGAAGAAGCTCGTGACAGCTGACTAACACCCAGGTACCTATTTTACTGCTAGGTAACAGGGGCATAGGGTGAAAGAAACTCTGCCCATTGTTTCTCGCCGGCGCCCGGGATCGAACCCGGGACCACAGGATCACAAGTCCAGTGTGCTGTCTGCTCGGCCGACCGGCTCCCCAACACGACGGAAACACTTTTGTTGAGCTATTGAATTGTTACCACGTGGTGAGAACTGTTACCACGTGGTGAGAACTGTTACCACGTGGTGAGAATTGTTACCACGTGGTGAGAACTGTTACCACGTGGTGAGAATTGTTGCCACGTGGTGAGAACTGTTGCCACGTGGTGAGAACTGTTACCACGTGGTGATAATTGTTACCACGTGGTGAGAACTGTTGCCACGTGGTGAGAACTGTTGCCACGTGGTGAGAACTGTTGCCACGTGGTGAGAACTGTTACCACGTGGTGATAATTGTTACCACGTGGTGAGAACTGTTGCCACGTGGTGAGAACTGTTGCCACGTGGTGAGAACTGTTGCCACGTGGTGAGAACTGTTACCACGTGGTGATAATTGTTACCACGTGGTGAGAACTGTTGCCACGTGGTGAGAACTGTTACCACGTGGTGAGAATTGTTACCACGTGGTGAGAACTGTTACCACGTGGTGAGAATTGTTGCCACGTGGTGAGAACTGTTGCCACGTGGTGAGAACTGTTACCACGTGGTGATAATTGTTACCACGTGGTGAGAACTGTTGCCACGTGGTGAGAACTGTTGCCACGTGGTGAGAACTGTTGCCACGTGGTGAGAACTGTTGCCACGTGGTGAGAACTGTTGCCACGTGGTGAGAACTGTTGCCACGTGGTGAGAACTGTTGCCACGTGGTGAGAACTGTTGCCACGTGGTGAGAACTGTTGCCACGTGGTGAGAACTGTTGCCACGTGGTGAGAACTGTTGCCACGTGGTGAGAACTGTTACCACGTGGTGAGAACTGTTGCCACGTGGTGAGAACTGTTGCCACGTGGTGAGAACTGTTGCCACGTGGTGAGAATTGTTGCCACGTGGTGAGAACTGTTGCCACGTGGTGAGAACTGTTGCCACGTGGTGAGAACTGTTGCCACGTGGTGAGAACTGTTGCCACGTGGTGAGAACTGTTACCACGTGGTGAGAACTGTTGCCACGTGGTGAGAACTGTTGCCACGTGGTGAGAACTGTTACCACGTGGTGAGAACTGTTACCACGTGGTGAGAACTGTTGCCACGTGGTGAGAACTGTTGCCACGTGGTAAGAACTGTTACCACGTGGTGAGAACTGTTGCCACGTGGTGAGAACTGTTACCACGTGGTGAGAACTGTTGCCACGTGGTGAGAACTGTTGCCACGTGGTGAGAACTGTTACCACGTGGTGAGAACTGTTGCCACGTGGTGAGAACTGTTACCACGTGGTGAGAACTGTTACCACGTGGTGAGAACTGTTGCCACGTGGTGAGAACTGTTACCACGTGGTGAGAACTGTTGCCACGTGGTGATAATTGTTGCCACGTGGTGAGAACTGTTACCACGTGGTGAGAACTGTTGCCACGTGGTGATAATTGTTACCACGTGGTGAGAACTGTTGCCACGTGGTGAGAACTGTTGCCACGTGGTGAGAACTGTTGCCACGTGGTGAGAACTGTTGCCACGTGGTGAGAACTGTTGCCACGTGGTGAGAACTGTTGCCACGTGGTGAGAACTGTTGCCACGTGGTGAGAACTGTTGCCACGTGGTGAGAACTGTTGCCACGTAGTGAGAACTGTTGCCACGTGGTGAGAACTGTTGCCACGTGGTGAGAACTGTTGCCACGTGGTGAGAACTGTTGCCACGTGGTGAGAACTGTTACTACGTGGTGAGAACTGTTGCCACGTGGTGAGAACTGTTGCCACGTGGTGAGAACTGTTGCCACGTGGTGAGAACTGTTGCCACGTGGTGAGAACTGTTGCCACGTGGTGAGAACTGTTGCCACGTGGTGAGAACTGTTGCCACGTGGTGAGAACTGTTACCACGTGGTGAGAACTGTTGCCACGTGGTGAGAACTGTTGCCACGTGGTGAGAACTGTTACCACGTGGTGAGAACTGTTACCACGTGGTGAGAACTGTTGCCACGTGGTGAGAATTGTTGCCACGTGGTGAGAACTGTTGCCACGTGGTGAGAACTGTTGCCACGTGGTGAGAACTGTTGCCACGTGGTGAGAACTGTTACCACGTGGTGAGAACTGTTACCACGTGGTGAGAACTGTTGCCACGTGGTGAGAACTGTTGCCACGTGGTGAGAACTGTTGCCACGTGGTGAGAACTGTTGCCACGTGGTGAGAACTGTTGCCACGTGGTGAGAACTGTTACCACGTGGTGAGAACTGTTGCCACGTGGTGAGAACTGTTACCACGTGGTGAGAACTGTTGCCACGTGGTGAGAACTGTTGCCACGTGGTGAGAACTGTTGCCACGTGGTGAGAACTGTTACCACGTGGTGAGAACTGTTGCCACGTGGTGAGAACTGTTGCCACGTGGTGAGAACTGTTACCACGTGGTGAGAACTGTTGCCACGTGGTGAGACCTGTTACCACGTGGTGAGAACTGTTGCCACGTGGTGAGAACTTTTGCCACGTGGTGAGACCTGTTACCACGTGGTGAGAACTGTTGCCACGTGGTGAGAACTTTTGCCACGTGGTGAGAACTGTTGCCACGTGGTGAGAACTGTTGCCACGTGGTGAGAACTGTTGCCACGTGGTGAGAACTGTTGCCACGTGGTGAGAACTGTTGCCACGTAGTGAGAACTGTTGCCACGTGGTGAGAACTGTTGCCACGTGGTGAGAACTGTTGCCACGTGGTGAGAACTGTTGCCACGTGGTGAGAACTGTTACTACGTGGTGAGAACTGTTGCCACGTGGTGAGAACTGTTGCCACGTGGTGAGAACTGTTGCCACGTGGTGAGAACTGTTGCCACGTGGTGAGAACTGTTGCCACGTGGTGAGAACTGTTGCCACGTGGTGAGAACTGTTGCCACGTGGTGAGAACTGTTGCCACGTGGTGAGAACTGTTGCCACGTGGTGAGAACTGTTGCCACGTGGTGAGAACTGTTGCCACGTGGTGAGAACTGTTGCCACGTGGTGAGAACTGTTACTACGTGGTGAGAACTGTTGCCACGTGGTGAGAACTGTTGCCACGTGGTGAGAACTGTTGCTACGTGGTGAGAACTGTTGCCACGTGGTGAGAACTGTTGCCATGTGGTGAGAACTGTTGCCACGTGGTGAGAACTGTTGCCACGTGGTGAGAACTGTTACCACGTGGTGAGAACTGTTGCCACGTGGTGAGAACTGTTGCCACGTGGTGAGAACTGTTACCACGTGGTGAGAACTGTTACCACGTGGTGAGAACTGTTGCCACGTGGTGAGAATTGTTGCCACGTGGTGAGAACTGTTGCCACGTGGTGAGAACTGTTGCCACGTGGTGAGAACTGTTGCCACGTGGTGAGAACTGTTACCACGTGGTGAGAACTGTTACCACGTGGTGAGAACTGTTGCCACGTGGTGAGAACTGTTGCCACGTGGTGAGAACTGTTGCCACGTGGTGAGAACTGTTGCCACGTGGTGAGAACTGTTGCCACGTGGTGAGAACTGTTGCCACGTGGTGAGAAACTGTTGCCACGTGGTGAGAACTGTTACCACGTGGTGAGAACTGTTGCCACGTGGTGAGAACTGTTGCCACGTGGTGAGAACTGTTGCCACGTGGTGAGAAACTGTTGCCACGTGGTGAGAACTGTTGCCACGTGGTGAGACTGTTTGCCACGTGGTGAGAACTGTTGCCACGTGGTGAGAACTGTTGCACGTGGTGAGAACTGTTGCCACGTGGTGAGAACTGTTACCACGTGGTGAGAACTGTTGCCACGTGGTGAGAACTGTTGACCACGTGGTGAGAACTGTTGCCACGTGGTGAGAAACTGTTGCCACGTGGTGAGAACTGTTGCCACGTGTGAGAACTGTTGCCACGTGGTGAGAAACTGTTACCACGTGGTGAGAACTGTTGCCACGTGGTGAGAACTGTTACCACGTGGTGAGAACTGTTTGCAACGTGGTGAGAACTGTTACCACGTGGTGAGAACTGTTGCCACGTGGTGAGAACTGTTACCACGTGGTGAGAACTGTTGCCACGTGGTGAGAACTGTTACCACGTGGTGAGAACTGTTACCACGTGGTGAGGAACTGTTGGCCACGTGGTGAGAACTGTTACCACGTGGTGAGAACTGTTGCCACGTGGTGAGAACTGTTGCCACGTGGTGAGAACTGTTGCCACGTGGTGAGAACTGTTGCCACGTGGTGAGAACTGTTGCCACGTGGTGAGAACTGTTGCCACGTGGGTGAGAACTGTTGCCACGTGGTGAGAACTGTTGCCACGTGGTGAGAACTGTTGCCACGTGGTGAGGAACTGTTGCCACGTGGTGAGAACTGTTGCCACGTGGTGAGAACTGTTGCCACGTGGTGAGAAACTGTTGCCACGTGAGTGAGAACTGTTGCCACGTGGTGAGTAAACTGTTTGCCACGTGGTGAGACTGTTGCCACGTGGTGAGAACTGTTGCACGTGGTGAGAAACTGTTGCCACGTGGTTGAGAACTGTTTGCCACGTGGTGAGAACTGTTGCCACGTGTTGAGAACTGTTGCCACGTGGTGAGAACTGTTGCCACGTGGTGAGAACTGTTGCCGACGTGGTGAGAACTGTTGCCACGTGGTGAGAACTGTTTGCCACGTGGTGAGAACTGTTGCCACGTGGTGAGAACTGTTTGCCACGTGGTGAGAACTGTTGCCACGTGGTGAAAACTGTTTGCCACGTGGTGAGAACTGTCTTGCCACGTGGTGAGGAACCTGTTGCCACGTGGTGAGAACTGTTGCCAACGTGGTGAGAAACTGTTCCACGGGGTGAAGAACTGTCCACGTGGTGAGAACTGTTGCCACGTGGTGAGAACTGTTGCCACGTGGTGAGAACTGTTGCCACGTGGTGAGAAACTGTTGCCACGTGGTGAGAACTGTTGCCACGTGGGTGAGAACTGTTACCACTGGTGAGAACTGTTGGCCACGTGGTGAGAACTGTTGCCACGTGGTGAGAACTGTTGCCACGTGGTGAGAAACTGTTGCCACGTGGTGAGAACTGTTGCCACGTGGTGAGAACTGTTACCACGTGGTGAGAACTGTTGCCACGTGGTGAGAACTGTTACCACGTGGTGAGAACTGTTGCCACGTGGTGAGAACTGTTGCCACGTGGTGAGAACTGTTGCCACGTGGTGAGAACTGTTGCCACGTGGTGAGAACTGTTGCCACGTGGTGAGAACTGTTGCCACGTGGTGAGAACTGTTGCCACGTGGTGAGAACTGTTGCCACGTGGTGAGAACTGTTTGCCACGTGGTGAGAACTGTTGCCACGTGGTGAGAACTGTTGCCACGTGGTGAGAACTGTTGCCACGTGGTGAGAACTGTTGCCACGTGGTGAGAACTGTTGCCACGTGGTGAGAACTGTTGCCACGTGGTGAGAACTGTTGCCACGTGGTGAGAACTGTTGCCACGTGGTGAGAACTGTTGCCACGTGGTGAGAACTGTTGCCACGTGGTGAGAACTGTTGCCACGTGGTGAGAAACTGTTGCCACGTGGTGAGAACTGTTACCACGTGGTTGAGAACTGTTGCCACGTGGTTGGAGCAAACTGTTGCCACGTGGTGAGAAACTGTTGCCACGTGGTGAGAACTGTTGCCACGTGGTGAGAAACTGGTTACCACGTGGTGAGAACTGTTGCCACGTGGTGAGAACTGTTGCCACGTGGTAGAACTGTTGCCACGTGGTGAGAACTGTTGCCACGTGTGAGAACTGTGCCACGTGGTGAGAACTGTTGACCACGTGGTGAGGAACTGTTGCCACGTGGTGAGAACTGTTGCCAACGTGGTGAGAACTGTTGCCACGTGGTGAGAAACTGTGCCACGTGGTGAGAACTGGTTGCCACGTGGTGAGAACTGTTAGCCACGTGGTGAGAACTGTTGCCACGTGGTGAGAACTGTTGCCACGTGGTGAGAACTGTTGACACGTGGTGAGAACTTGTTGCCACGTGGTGAGAACTGTTGCCACGTGGTGAGAACTGTTGCCACGTGGTGGAAGAACTGTTGCCACGTGGTGAGAACTGTTGCCACGTGGTGAGAACTGTTGCCACGTGGTGAGAACTGTTTACCACGTGGTGAGAACTGTTAACCACGGGGTGAGAACTGTTGCCACGTGGTGAGAACTGTTGCCACGTGGTGAGAACTGTTACCACGTGGTGAGAACTGTTGCCACGTGGTGAGAACTGTTGCCACGTGGTGAGAACTGTTGCCACGTGGTGAGAACTGTTGCCACGTGGTGAGAACTGTTGCCACGTGGTGAGAACTGTTACCACGTGGTGAGAACTGTTGCCACGTGGTGAGAACTGTTGCCACGTGGTGAGAACTGTTACCACGTGGTGAGAACTTGTTGCCACGTGGTGAGAACTGTTGCCACGTGGTGAGAACTGTTGCCACGTGGTGAGAACTGTTGCCACGTGGTGAGAACTGTTGCCACGTGGTGAGAACTGTTGCCACGTGGTGAGAACTGTTAGCCACGTGGTGAGAACTGTTACCACGTGGTGAGAACTGTTGCCACGTGGTGAGAACTGTTGCCACGTGGTGAGAACTGTTACCACGTGGTGAGAACTGTTGCCACGTGGTGAGAACTGTTACCACGTGGTGAGAACTGTTGCCACGTGGTGAGAACTGTTGCCACGTGGTGAGAACTGTTACCACGTGGTGAGAACTGTTGCCACGTGGTGAGAACTGTTACCACGTGGTGAGAACTGTTACCACGTGGTGAGAACTGTTGCCACGTGGTGAGAACTGTTGACCAACGTGTGAGAACTGTTTACCACGTGTGAGAACTGTTACCACGTGGTGGAGTCAGGGAATGTTGGCCACGTGGTCGAGAAACTGTTGCCACGTGGTGAGAACTGTTGCCACGTGGTGAGAACTGTGCCACGTGGTGAGAACTGTTGCCACGTGGTGAGAACTGTTGCCACGTGGTGAGAACTGTTGCCACGTGGTGAGAACTGTTGCCACGTGGTGAGAACTGTTGCCACGTGGTGAGAACTGTTGCCACGTGGTGAGAACTGTTGCCACGTGGTGAGAACTGTTGCCACGTGGTGAGAACTGTTGCCACGTGGTGAGAACTGTTGCCACGTGGTGAGAACTGTTGCCACGTGTGAGAACTGTTGCCGACGTGGTGAGAACTGTTGCCACGTGGTGAGAACTGTTGCCACGTGGTGAGAACTGTTGCCACGTGGTGAGAACTGTTACCACGTGGTGAGAACTGTTGCCACGTGGTGAGAACTGTTGCCACGTGGTGAGAACTGTTGCCACGTGGTGAGAACTGTTACCACGTGGTGAGAACTGGTTGCCACGTGGTGAGAACTGTTGCACGTGGTAAGAACTGTTACCACGTGGTGAGAAATGTTACCACGTGGTGAGAACTGTTGCCACGTGGTGAGAACTGTTGCCACGTGGTGAGAACTGTTGCCACGTGGTGAGAACTGTTGCCACGTGGTGAGAACTGTTGCCACGTGGTGAGAACTGTTACCACGTGGTGAGAACTGTTGCCACGTGGTGAGAACTGTTGCCACGTGGTGAGAACTGTTGCCACGTGGTGAGAACTGTTGCCACGTGGTGAGAACTGTTGCCACGTGGTGAGAACTGTTGCCACGTGGTGAGAACTGTTACCACGTGGTGAGAACTGTTGCCACGTGGTGAGAACTGTTGCCACGTGGTGAGAACTGTTGCCACGTGGTGAGAACTGTTGCCACGTGGTGAGAACTGTTGCCACGTGGTGAGAACTGTTGCCACGTGGTGAGAACTGTTGCCACGTGGTGAGAACTGTTGCCACGTGGTGAGAACTGTTGCCACGTGGTGAGAACTGTTGCCACGTGGTGAGAACTGTTGCCACGTGGTGAGAACTGTTGCCACGTGGTGAGAACTGTTGCCACGTGGTGAGAACTGTTGCCACGTGGTGAGAACTGTTGCCACGTGGTGAGAACTGTTGCCACGTGGTGAGAACTGTTGCCACGTGGTGAGAACGTTGCCACGTGGTGAGAACTGTTGCCACGTGGTGAGAACTGTTACCAACGTGGTGAGAACTGTTGCCACGTGGTGAGAACTGTTGCCACGTGGTGAGAACTGTTGCCACGTGGTGAGAACTGTTAGCCACGTGGTGAGAACTGTTGCCACGTGGTGAGAACTGTTGCCACGTGGTGAGAACTGTTGCCACGTGGTGAGAACTGTTGCCACGTGGTGAGAACTGTTGCCACGTGGTGAGAACTGTTTGACCACGTGGTGAGAACTGTTGCCACGTGGTGAGAACTGTTGCCACGTGGTGAGAACTGTTGCCACGTGGTGAGAACTGTTGCCACGTGGTGAGAACTGTTACCACGTGGTGAGAACTGTTGCCACGTGGTGAGAACTGTTGCCACGTGGTGAGAACTGTTGCCACGTGGTGAGGAACTGTTGCCACGTGGTGAGAACGTTTAACCACGTGGGGGGGTGAGAACCTGTTAGCCACGTGGTGGGACACTGTATGCCTGGACGTGGTGAGAACTGTTACCATCGTGGTGGAGAACTGTTGCCACGTGGTGAGAACCTGTGGACCACGTGGTGAGAACGTGTTAGCCACGTGGTGAGGAACTGTTTGCCACACGTGGTGAGAACTGTTTAGCCAACGTGGGTAGAGAATATGTTGCCACGTGGTGAGAACTGTTGCCACGTGGTGAGAACTGTTGCCAACGTGGTGTCACGAACTGTTGCCCAATGTGGTGAGAACTGTTGCCGCACGTGGTGAGAACTGTTGCCATCGTGGGTGAGAACTGTTGCCACGTGGTAGCACAAACTGGTGCCGACGGTGGTGGGAACTGTTCGACCTACGTGGTGAGAACTGGTTGCCAACGTGGTGAGAACTGGTTGCCTGGGACATCGTGGTGAGAAACTGTTGTCCACGTGGTTGAGAAACTGTTGCCACGTGGTGAGAACTGTTGCCACGTGGTGAGAACTGTTGCCACGTGGTGAGAACTGTTGCCACGTGGTGAGAACTGTTGCCACGTGGTGAGAACTGTTGCCACGTGGTGAGAACTGTTGCCACGTGGTGAGAACTGTTGCCACGTGGTGAGAACTGTTGCCACGTGGTGAGAACTGTTGCCACGTGGTGAGAACTGTTGCCACGTGGTGAGAACTGTTGCCACGTGGTGAGAACTGTTACCACGTGGTGAGAACTGTTGCCACGTGGTGAGAACTGTTGCCACGTGGTGAGAACTGTTGCCACGTGGTGAGAACTGTTGCCACGTGGTGAGAACTGTTGCCACGTGGTGAGAACTGTTGCCACGTGGTGAGAACTGTTGCCACGTGGTGAGAACTGTTACCACGTGGTGAGAACTGTTGCCACGTGGTGAGAACTGTTGCCACGTGGTGAGAACTGTTGCCACGTGGTGAGAACTGTTGCCACGTGGTGAGAACTGTTACCACGTGGTGAGAACTGTTGCCACGTGGTGAGAAACTGTTGCCACGTGGTGAGAACTGTTGCCACGTGGTCCGAGAACTGTACCACGTGTTGAGAAACTGTTTGCCACGTGGTGAGAACTGTTGCCACGTGGTGAGACTGTTGTCCTACGTTGGGTGAGGAACTGTTGCCACGTGGTCAGAGAAACTGCTTGCACGTGGTGCGAACTGTTGGCCCACGTGGTGAGAACTGTTGCCGACGTGGTGAGAAACTGTTGACTCTACGTGGTGAGAACTGTTGCCACGTGGTGAGAAGAACTGTTGCCACGTGGTGAGAACTGTTGCCCACGTGGTGAGAACTGTTTGCCACGGGAAGTTTCCACGTGGTGAGACACTGTTACCACGTGGTGATGAACTTGTTGCACGTGGTGAGCAACTGTTGCCACGTGGTGAGAAACTGTTACCACGTGGTGAGAAACTGTTGCCGACGTGGTGAGAACTGTTGTGGCCACGTGGTGAGAACCTGTTGACCACGTGGTGAGAACTGTTTACCACGTGGTGAGAACTGTTGCCACGTGGTGATTTGCCACGTGGGTACTGTTCCACGTGGTGAGAACTGAGTTGTCCCACGTGGTGAGAACTGTTACCACGTGGTGAGAACTGTTGACCACGTGGTGAGAACTGTTTACCACTTTTTGCCAACGTGGTAGAACTGGTTTGCCCACGTGGTGAGAACTGTTGCCACGTGGTGAGAAAAACTGTTTACCACGTGAGTGAGAACTGTTTGCCACGTGGTGAGAACTTGTTGCCACGTGGTGAGAACTGTTGCCACGTCGGTGAGAACCTGTTGCCACCGTGGTGGAGAACTGTTGCCACTGGTGAGAACTGTTGCCACGTGGTGAGAACGTGTTTGGCCAGCTTGGTTGAGAATACTGTTGCCACGTGGTGAGAACTGTTACCATACGTGGTGAGAACTTTGCCACGTGGTGAGAACTGTTGGCCACGTGGTGAGAACTGTTGCCACTGTGGTCGGAGAACTGTTACCACGTGGTGAGAACTTGTTGCCACGTGGTGAGAACTGTTGCCCACGTGGTTGAGAACTGTTTGCCACGTGGTGAGAACTGTTGCCACGTGGTGAGATACTGTTACACGTGTTGAGAACTGTTGCCACGTGGTGAGAACTGTTGCACACGTGGTCGAGAACTGTTACCACGTTGGTCGAGAACTGTCTGCCACGTGGTGAGGAACTGCTTGCCCACGTGGTGAGAAGTTGCCACGTGGGTGTGATAATTTTACCA